>NW_027072078.1:32305441-32387941 GCF_038088225.1 Cyrtonyx montezumae | reverse complement strand
GGTTTTATGCTGCCTCATTTACTTAGTGTTTTGCAATCCTTAATGTGCACAGCTGGCAGCTGAATGCAGGTTTGATACTAACAGTTTAGACATCTTTAGATGTAGCAGATGGAAAATTTTACACAAATAAAGTAGGAGAAAGTGTGCAATTAGGTTTTTATCTGCAGTTACACGATGCATCCTGTGCTTTCGCTTAGAACATCACCTTGGTGGGTGGTCATCATCTCTCCTTGCACCAAAGCTGTACCTTCTTGACACCACGCTTGATGTTGGATGCCTGCCCAAACACCAAACTTCTGTTAGTGTCGAGTGTGAAGGAAATAAGAACTGCAACAATCAGCAAAAGACAAAGGCAGACCAGCAGTGCGACTCCAGCAGCCCAGTACATTATGGTTACATTCCACGCTAGTTAAGTCACTATGGTAAAATGCTTGGCAGGTTTTTTTTTTTTTTTCCTATTTTTTTTTGATAGTTTATTCATTATGTTCATTATTATGAGCTGTAAAGACGATGAGAATTTCATTTTTTAAATGTCTTATGGAATGTATCACTTTCTTAGATCTTGTAGACATGCTGTGGAAACCATAACATAAAATATGAGTTACTTACAATAACTAATTTTAATCCCATCTGCTAAGTATGACAACATTAGCATTTCCACTTAATTAAAAACACCCTTAAAGCAGCAATGTTTTAATCACTCCATTTTATTTACTCTCCTCCGGTGTCACTTATAATTGTAACTTTTTATTTTTTAATAATGAGGGATTTTTTTTTTTCACTGTGCATCACACAAAAAAGTGCTGTCGATAATTAGCAGTCTTCTGTTATTACTAGACTCAGGTGTCACAACTGTGTCTCATCCTCATTACAGTAAAAAATTTCACCTATCAGATTCATTATTGCTAGATAATGCGGCTGAGAGCCTTAGCAGGCCCTCCAGAAAAGTAATTCAGCCAAGCAAAATTATCAGCTAATTATATTTAGAATCAAAAGCCCAACAACTATTTGCAGATAAATTGTATGAATTGAAGTGAATAGATCTGAATATTAAGATTCATAGATTTAGCAGATGATTTGTTAATTGGAATAAAAAGGTCATTTACTCGCCATTTTAACAACAGATCAATTGGAACTCTGTTTATGATTTAACTAGGAGCGCTTACGGATTGAAATGAAGAGCCGTCGTGTGATTGTGGTGATGTGGTCGTTTTCAGGAACGGGGCAGAGAGATGTGGAGGAGAGGAAGCATCCCTGTCCCTGCTCAGCCTGAGCCTGCCCCTGCTCCCATGTCATCCGCAGGTCTGGGCAGTAAGGGGGATGCCTGTAGCAGGAATTACTGCACCTCAGGATGAGCAGTCAGGGAAGCTTGGGTGCAGGAAGGTGGGCAGCCCACAGATAGGATTAGCTGGACAGGAAGGTTAATTCCTTTCTCATGCAGGCAATATGGTTAAAAAGCAAATATTTTAACATAACTTAGTGATCTGAGCTATTACTGAAATGTCCACAGTTTCTCTCTTTTTTTTTTCTTTCTTCTTTTTTTTTCCCTAGATTAAAGAAAACTTTAAAAATCTATTTGCTTTGACATATGACACAATATTTAAGAACTGAAATCATCAATTAAATCACACATCAGAAACATTTCCCTTCGGTAAAAAAAAAAAAAAATATAGTGCTAGACGATGTACACTTTGAAATTGTTGCTAATGTTTAAAATGCAATCTGAAGTGCATATGTTATTTAAAAAAAAAAAAAAAGGCCCACATAAATTACAAAATTTAAAAGTTTATGTAAAATCCAGCAGTCATTGCTTAGCAAAAGCATTTGCAGAGAAGTGTATCTTTGGGTTCTGTGGATATGTGGAGTTTTCTAGCACGAGGGCTGGAGGCGATCTTTCTTATTTTATTTTTTGTCTCTTTAAAATGGAGTTGAACAAAAGGAAGCAGGGTTTGGTGTGCACTGGGCTGGGTGCCTGTAACAAAGCCAGTGTGCACGTGAATGCGGTGAGAGCCTTTTGGGTTGGCAGCAGGAATGCAGAAAGGTGAACACTGACAAGGTTTCAGATCTTTTCCAGGGACTCAGGGAAAGTGAAGCTAAAAATAAAGTCCTCGTATGGTCAACATGTTGGAGGAAATTCAAAGCCTCTCATCAAATAAACATATTTAAAGAAGTGTTTTGAATTTCGGTGTGTAATTTCTGGCCAACAGAAATTACAGTTGTATCTTTAGGGGGACGTTATGTCAGATCGGTGGTCATTATGCAAAAAAAATAAACTGAAAACTTGATGCCTTAACCCATTGTGTTATTAAAACGCGGGCAGGAACTGGATAGCTTCTCCTAGAGTGGCTCCAAGGGAACTTTGTGCCTTTGTGTCGCAATCACAAAATATTTGGGCTCCATGTCGTGGCAGACATGTAAATTATTCCTAGAAAAAAGAAAACAACAAACAAACCCACAAAGCATCGCAGGGGGGACCTCGTCCGTATTTATTACGATAAGTTTGAGCCCTGGAAAAGAAAGGGAACAATCTGAAGCACGTGCTTACTGCTGGAATATCCCAGCAGTTGCTGCTCGTTGTTCCTGGGGTGGTTTAATTGCAGCCTTTGGAGTCCGAGTGTGCGATGGGAGCATCGCTGCGGCCGCACACCCACGGACACGTGCACGTGTGCCCGTGTTTCTCTGCAGCATTATTAAGAGAAGCCGTCCATACTTCACCATGTTGTTACATGTGTCTGTCTGCTGATTATAAAATGTGTTAAGCAGTATTTAAAAAACAAAAAAATGCAGAGCCGCGCTTTGATTTATTCAGCGAACAAAACATATGCTCACTGTTCTGTTCTATGTAATTCATATGATCAATAAAATTTTCTTTCAAAAGAGCAACTTTGGCATTTAGAAGGATTGCGCTGCCGAGCAGGAAAATGTTTTCCTCCTGCTACGTGCAGTCAACCTCTGTGGTCCTGCAGCAGAGGAAGGTTTTTGGCTCCCTGATGTCGTGCTCATCTTTTTGATTACTTTTCACCTTCAGGGTGGAGGCGGTGCATTGCGGCTGTTACCCGTTGTGTCCCAAGGCCTTGGTGTACCCGGAGATCTTCCCAGGTAGATGTTCTGCTGCACATTCTTCTGCTTGAAAAGCGACACGGTGATGCGTGCTGAAATGTAAAGTTTGAGTATAAACTTGAGCAAAAAGCAATTGTTTATTTGGCAAGCCGACATGTTAGTGTTAAGGAGAATTTTATGTGTTTTAATACATTAGAAGAAGTTTATATTTGCCATCTGTTCTTTTAAGATAACACAAAAGCAAGTTTTGAAATAGCATTCTTCATTGTTAGCATACACAACCCATAATGAGAGATTTTTGTTAGAAGGTCAGCGACGCTGCAATGGTTTGCAGATTTTTTTTTGAGATAGGGGGAAAAAAAAAAGAAAGGAAAAAAAAAAAAGAAAGGAGGCCTGAAAATCACACCAAATTATTTAAACAATTTAATAGTTAATAGTATGCAAGCGCGATACAGGGTACACACTAATGTGGTACCAGTTCTTTGAAAAATCTCATCACTAAATGTATCACATATGCATTGTGTTACATTAGAATAATGTATTTTAATCACCCAAAGGAGATGTCTAAACAGCACAACTACACAGTCTTATTTAGCATTAAACATCCTTGTGAGCTGAGGTAACCTTATAAAATCATGCTTAAATAATGTAAAACACGAGGCGGCACAGAGCAATATGCATTTTTAATTAGTAAAGTGACTAATATCGAGTGTGTGCTTTGAGGTTTTTGTTTCATTAAAAATGTATCTGTTTTTCCTGCAGCTGAATATCTGTATTCTACACCTGAACAGCTTTTTAAAAGGCTTCAGAATTTCTGCAAGAGACCAGATATTGTAAGGAAACATCTCTATAAGGTAGTTGTTGGGAAGAGTTTTACATGATATAATGCCATATTGAAGTACAAAGGCAAGAAAAAAAACAACACACCCTTAAAACAACAACATTTAATTAACATACTAATGTTTAAAGGAAACATGCTAGGGAGGGATATTAGTCGTTACACTAACAAGGATTAATTAAACTAGATGCTGGTTGTATTAACCTAGGTCTTATGAAATACGTGCACTTAATGCATGCTACATGCTTTTTTTGTTTTTTTTTGTTTTAATTTATTGTTTTCTAAAATGACTGTCCTTTACATTTGGACCCAAGAGGCTTATAAAAATGAACCTGGATTAATGTAACTCATTAGTCTAAAAGGAAAATATAAGAAAGATCCTACAATTATACTAATGAGGATAAACCTACCTTCCTATCCTAATTTAATCTTCAGTCCTCAAAACACGCAGGTGGAGGGTTATCAGGTAAGGTTTCTCTGCCTTTTGCAATTCTTTTGATAACTATGATTGTTTTAGCCCTTTTTTCTTCTCTTTTGGAGTTACGTTGAGTGTAAGGGTTGATCAGTAGCATAATGGCCTGGTATTTATCGTGTCCAGTTCTCTGCCCTTATTTATCTGGAGGAAATACATGCTCAGTGGTAAATGTTCCGTTCCAGTTTGGATCAAGTGTTCGATGCTGGGCTGACTTTCTCAGTTTTAAGGTGTGTGATGATATTCCTAGGTGTCACAAATAACATAGGCAGGGCATTTCTGTAGAGGCGTGTTGTTAACACTGCGCTGCTGTTATGAAACTGCTGCTATTGTCTGCATGCTAATATGTAAACGCGCAGCGTTTTCTGCTCAGTTACAGCTGTACAGCACTGGACAAGCTGTGATCAGGGCAGATACAAAGGTGTTTCAGGTAGCAGTCTGCATTCTGTCCTTCAAGGGTGCTCATAGGCTACATGTGCAGTGCAAAAGCACTCTCTCCTGCAGCAGTGTTGCCAGCCAGCACGCTGTTGCTGAGCAAGTGGAGTCATCTCCTTCCCCATGCTGCCAGCACACCTCACCTCCTCTCTGTGTTCCTCTGGGAACCAGAAGCCGTGGTCTCACTGTATCTCATCAGCCTCCCCACCCTTCTGCACACACATGGAGCAGGAGCGAGAGTTTAGCCCCGGTTTGACTCCTTTTGTGACCTAAAAATAGACATTTACATAATGATACATCAAAGATGATGTCGTTTCTGCAGGAAACAGTTAAACTTCAAGAAAAAAGGAGAGAACCAAAAATGCAATTTAACACCCAATTTCAAGCTCATTATCTTTCATTGTCTATTAACTTGGCAATGGTTCAGAAGGTAGCTCATAATAGTTTAAAATGCTGACTGAACACTTCCAGTGCTCAGCATTACTTCTGGAGTCAGTAGTATTGTGTAGTTATACATGGTGGCTTCCGAGGGTAAACAGTCCTTAAACGTCTGCCTTGACGTTTCCCCATGCTTCCAGTCCAGCAAATAGTTCTGGGTCTTCTCTGCACGTGTGCAGCCCCAGCTCCTAAAGAAAACTGAGGCTGGTGCACTAAAAACGGGAATAGCAGTGAAACAAACAGCGATATGAAATAGGATGGGTTTCAGATGTGAGCTCCGTAAGCAAAATACTGATCTGCTGTAAGGAGCCTCTTCAAAAATTACAACCAACAGCATCCCTTGGGATTGTTGGCAGGCACGGTGTCAATGGAAGAATTATCCCATGGGTGCTGCCCGAGTAGGCAGACTTGTACTCCATCGTGCCCTGGATGCAGCAGGTATCAACTGCACTGAGCAGGGATCATTTTAAATTGAGTCAAGTGATTAATCCAACACCTGTGAATACCAGAGGAGGGATCCTGTTGTCTTTAATAGGCTTTGGATCAGCTCTGAGAATGCTGTTAGAGTTGTCTTTTCTACCTACACCCACGTTCACTAAGTCTGTAGTTTGCCCTGAAACTGTCCATGAAACCTTCTAGAGGGGCACTAGCTTAGGTACATGCCGCTAATGGAATTAGAGGTGGAATCATAGAGTGGCCTGGGTTGAAAAAGGACCTCAAAGATCACCTGGTTTCAACCCCCATGCCATGGGGAGGATCGCCAACCACTAGGGCAGGCTGCCCAGTGCATCAGCACCCTCTGAGTGAAAAGAATGCTGCTTCTTTTTAGGAAGCTGGAGAGAGTGAAATCACAAAGGGTACACAGCACTTCCTCTTTCTTCAGGTCAGTACAATATTTAGTAGTACACAGCAATATATGCCAACTGGCTGCTTCTCTTCCAGAAGCCTTCCTGCCACGCTCCCTGCCTAAGTCCATACAGCAGCTGTGCAGTCGTGACAAAAAAAAGCAAATAATGCTGTTCTTCATTGCTTGGAGATTTTGCTTTATAGATCAGAAAGTAATCATCATCACAAGTACTTTGAGTTATCTTTTTACGTACTGTTGTTGTTTTATTACTGAGGATATCCATAATAATTAGACAGCGGTCTCATTAAGCAGGCAGTTATTCCTCTGCTTGTCCTCAGTGCTTGTGAAGCAAAGTTTGGGGCAAAAAGAAGATGAATGGCAGCAGGGCAGCCAGGTTAGGGAGCCAGACACAGCGAATATCCCTGTGACAGTGCACAGACCTACATATTAAACTGTAATAGCTTAATTCCATTCATGCTGGCAGACTTTTAAAAATGTCCATAATGTAAGCACCTATGAAAGGCTTTCCAGATGACACATTGCTTACCCTGTGGATTCTCACAGCACCAGAGCTGGTTCATTTGCACTTCGACACTGCCTTCTACCAGTTGTTAAGAGAAGATCAAGATTTGTGGAAAGCAAACTTCATTTGTTATCAATTATTTGTTCTAGTTTTAAGGAATCAAATGCTCCTATTTGGTTCTGGGTATTTGTGGTTGCTAAAAAAGTGCCAAAGTAAAGTCAAGAAGAACAACAGGGCATCAGTTTCTACTGGAGCACACCACAGGACCTGTCAGTGTTTGCAAGCTCCCTTGCAAAAAAAAAAAAAAAAAAAAAAAAATATATATATATATATATATATATATATATATATATATAGGGCAAAGCATTTGTTTCTGCATTATTTTCTTTAAGTTTACCTTTCAGTTCCCTCACTTCAGTTTCTTAATTTAAAACAGCATGTATAAAGATTATACAGTGGAAAGGGACAAGAAGAGTTGCCAAAAGCCAGGCATGGAAGGAGCTGACAACTTTAAATAATCTCTCCCAGCCCTCCCAGCTGAATGAGTGCTGGTTGACATGCTGTCAGCTTCAGTTCCTGCAGAAAAATCCTACCCTCACTCATGCTTGTTTAACAGAGAAAAGAATTTGGCCCACTTTCTGACATTCATCTTCTCATTTCCATCACACTACAGAAGCTCACCTGCCTATGAAAAGACACATGGTGTGATTTTTTTTTCCTACTTACACCACTGTAGAAGATACAGAACTGTGCCGAATGCGAAGGGATTAAACTGCTGTAAAATCAAATTAAGATCCCAATTAAACCTTAGACATCTGAATTGTTCCAGTCTGAAGATTTGCCTGAATAGGGCAGTTCTAACAAACCTTTCTTCTTTTCTCTTCTTTTATTTTTGTCTTTTTTTTTTTCTTCCTTCCTTCTCTTTTTGCTCCAATTGAGACAAAGCATTATCTTCGATATTTCAGGAAAAAAGGAAGAACTTCCCTTCTGATCCAGCTCTGATATCTGGACACAGTTAGGAAGGCACCAAAAGGCATCCCCAGCAACTTGTTGCACCTGCATGCAGCTGCCCTCAGCCATCTCTGTGAGCTTAGTGAGGTCTGGCTCTGCTGCAAGGAGCAGAAGTTCTTAGTAGTTCTTGCATAGGCTGTATAGGAGGCAGGGACCATGAATCTGCCCTTGCACCTCCCCACTCTCCAGCAGAACTCTACAAAAATGCATTTTGCTGTCGGGATGCTACCTGCCACTCTGGATCAGCATGCTTACTTTAATACCACGTTTCCAATAGTGGTGAGAATCAGATTCTTGGGAGAAGGCTGACACAGGTAGAAATCGGGTGTTAAAGGTCTTCTCTTGGTCTTTTGATTGTTCTTAACCCTGGGATTGGAGATTTTATAATCTTTCATAATCTTCTTTTTGTATTAAGTATTTCCATGCTACATAATAGTATCCGTTAGACATTCGGGCCCTGAGAGACCCCTGTCCTTGACTTTTCATGGCTCTCTGCAGCAAGGCAAGTGCATGTTTGCAGACAGCATTTCAAGCTTTGCTTTCCCCTGCTCCGCACCTTTACTTGCTTTGAGTGTCCCCTTGTTCTAGAGCTGTTTGCCTGGAAGCAGAAGCTCTCACTCCATCTTTTCCATATCATTCATTATTGTATAAACGTTTGTCAAACACTTACAGTATCCCGGTCTCTTCAGTGTCTCCTCGTGAATGTTATTCCATGTTTATATTCTTATCTGCCATCATTCAAGCCATTCTGATGCTTGAGAGCTGGTTTTGTGCTTGTGTGATCATTACAGAGTATTGTAGGCCACGCCATCAATTTATGTGATGTGTTGTACTCTGTGATAATTTTCAACCTGCTCCTTATGGAGCCAAACACACTGTTTACTTTTTAACCATGAATGTATATCGAGCAGATGTTTGCTTACAGTGTTCTCCAGATCTTTTGTCCTGAGCTGATAAAGTTAATTTAGAGCTCTACAGGCTGCATGAATGGTACAAATATTTCCATTTGCCCTGCTGACTTTGCATTCAGTGGCAGAGCAAGTTTGCAGAGTTAAAAAAGGCACATTTGAATTCCTGCTTCTACCTGGTTGGAGTTAGATACAGGTCAACACGTTGGCAGCACAAGTGTGAAACAGGTATTTTCATAGAATGATGAAATCATTTGACTTGGAAGGGACCTTTCAAGGCCATCTGGTCCAACCCCCCCTCGTGCTCAGAGCCCCATCCAGTCTGACCTTGGGTGTCTCTGGGAACAGGGCATCCACCACCTCTCTGGGCAAGCTCTTGTGATGCTCCATTTCCAGACAGTGTGATTTGAAGTGGTTTCAGAGATGGTCTAGCTCTGCTTTTCACAGCCTCTAGGAGAAGGTTATAGCAGCTAGGAACTCTGGAGCACAGTGTGCTGCATTATCTGTCTCTGTGGGTCCCAAGTAGGATATATGTAAGGTTCTAAGTAAGGTGTGTGAGATCAGGATTTTTTTTTTTATGTAGAAGACACTGATTGCTTACTTAGAATAGAAAACTTGGGGTAATTTAGAAGGGAACCTCTGTAAATTATCTGGTCCAGCCTCTGCTCAAGGGCCAGCTTCAAAGGGGAGTGGATTAAATCGCTCAGGCTTGCATCCAGGCTAGACTGAAGCCTTCACATTTTTCATTCCTATATGTAATGCTGTCATAGTCAAAGTTCTAGCTAGTTTAGGAGGTAGAAATCTCTTCTGGAGATTCTGGGTCCCAATGTATGTTGAATATCTCCTTGTTCTTGAGTCATTGGGCAGGAAGCAGAAGCTCCCACTGCACCTATTCCCAGAGCTTGCTTTGCTCTTCCTCTCTGAGATATTGATGTGGGAGCTTTCAGCTCTCTGAAGATTCTGGCCTACAGTTCGTAGAAGTTGGCTACACTTGTGGAGCAGGAAGAAAGCACTCACAAAGAAAGCAGTTATGTGCACATCTTTCAGCATAAGCAGCAGGACTTTGAACTTTGTATTATAACCGTATTAGATAGCTTCCAGTTTAGTTTTAGAAAATAAATGAAAGCTGGCAGATGAACCATAGCTGCTGCAAAAGGGTAGATGGAGAAATGAGTCAAAGGAAATGCGATTGACTTTGAAAGAGAAGTTGCAAAAAGCGTGAAAACTTTTCAGTTTTCAGTAAAGTGTATCCAAATTGCCAACAGAAAGAAAGCCTGAAACTGCTCTCCTAGCGTTGTGGATGATCAGTGTGTTCTCAACCTTCCCTTGACAATGGAAGGGTGTCTTGGATAAGTTCACATCCGACACTCACAGTTTTGTTTAAAAAGAGAAGAAATGAGTTTTAAAAGGCCAATGATAGGAACTGCAGTTTGTTCAGTCAGGTTCATTCAGGGAAGCACTCTTCTGAGGAGTATGGTGTATCCGACTCAGCCCTCACAGTGCAACCAGCTCACGTAAACCAATGCTGTCTTTTGATGGTGGCTTCCAAAGGTGCTTGGAGTTTGAAAGTTGAGCTCCAGAAGTAATTACTACAAGGTGGAACTGCTTTCCACCTTGATTCTTCCCAAATACTCCCTAACAGAGGGAAGGAGCTGGGTCACAGGGTAAAGCTGACCCAATACAATTTGACTCTGTAAATCGCTCTGCTTTCTTGCACACCGAGTCTCGGGTTTTGTGCTGAATAATCATTTTTAATTCTTAATTTTGTTAAGGTAATTTTAAGAACACACATACAATGTGTGGCAGGTCAGTCCTGTGAGCTTGAACTGCAGCTGTCCTGAACCAGCAGGTCTGAATGGATGAACTGTCCTTACTGAATTCTGATGATTAACCCTGAAGTCTAATGATGGCAGCGTAAACATCGATTGATTCTCTTGTGCTCGTAGGGCCCAAGAAACAAAAAAGTTGGTTATATCATAGCAGATACTGCAGTGCTACTGACGCCTCCCTGTGCTGTCTCTTCATGCAAAGATCTTGCTTTATGTGAAAACTTTGCTACTCGTGATGATTTTGTCTCTGCATATTTAGGAACTGTTGACTGAATCGCATTCTATTCCCTGACAATACGAATGCCCAGACTTTTGCAGAGTTATCCCTTATACACCTCCCCAGAAATTGAGCTGAATTTTGCTTTAGGGTACGGGGCCAACCCAGGGACAACCCAGGGCATGCGATGGTGGGGTCAGCACAGAGGAAGAGTGGCTCTGGGTGCTGCTGCTGCTGGTGCCGAGGCTGGAGAGGTCCCTTCTGTGTCCCAGCAGCTCACGTTTCTCCATGTGCTCTCTTCCTCATAGGGCGAGATGGCTGGCTTTTCCTGGGCAGCGCTCCGTGGTAAATTCAGGTCTCTGCTCGCAGCAGAACCGAGGGAAGATTTGTGACAGATGGGGCTAAGTCACAAACTTGCAGCCTCAGGCAGAATTGTGGAAGTTTCCAGAGTGTGCCCATATTTACCTGATCAGAGAGAAAAGAAAATCTGCAGAGGAAGCCGAGCCTGGCTGCTTGTCATAGCTGACACAGAGCCATCTGCCACAAACCTGTGGCGGCTTCAGATCTCCAATCCCTGCCACCACCCCAGCTCAAATTAAATACAGATTCTTAGAGACGTTATGATGGTTACACATGTCCTCGGCATCACATGCAGGAGACTGTTCAAAAAAAATATGTGGCCTGTTGTATAACCGCACTCATGTATCCCATATGTGGTGCCACATTGAATTTCCGGTTGAATCTGTTTTTATCCTTTGTACTGGATGACATGGTGCCTGAATTCTTTCTTTTCGCCGACACGATGGCAGCCAAGCTGCAGCTTCAAACGCTCACACTTGGCTGGGTTTCTACCTAGGTTGCCAGGTTATCATTGGAGCCTTATTGTGTCCTCAAAGGGCCACAGGGCCTGAAAGGAGGATCCGAGTGCTACCGGACTAATTGGGCAGCCATCTCGGAGTTGTTTGTAGGCAAAGGGCTGCTTTAGCACTTTTCTTTTTGCAAATTAATGACTCTCTGGCACAGGGGTTTTTAAGTGAAGGTATTAATAAGGGGTCTGGCAGGTAATCCCATGATTCGCGGAGTTACATTTGCATTTAATTAATCTTAAAGAAAGCTGAAAGATAAACAGCTGTAATTCAAACTAGCATGGGAAATATGCTACGTGGTGCCATCTATCCGATAAAATGAAAGCTGAGACACTTGTTTTATTTCTCTCAAGGATGGAGAACAAACAGATAACAGCCAAAATACTTCCAATAAAAAGTAGTAGTTGGAATGTGACGGCCGTTCATCAAGAATCTTTGCATCCCGTTACGAATACAGTCTTTTAAAGATAAATCACTTATGATTCCAGCAGTCAAGCTTCTATATTTGTTGATGTAAAATGTTTTGAAGATGGAGATTGTACAATAAATTTTTAATAAAGTGCCCACTGCAATTTTTAATTAGCATATCTCATTCATGTATAAGTGTGTACATCTATCCGTATGTTTATCAGTATGCATATCCTTGTGTCAGAGTCAATGAATGCAATTGTGTCTTTATCTGATGAAGTAGAATCTGCTTTGCAAGTGATAATAAAATGTTCTGACAATTCCAAGATTTTCAACTGTGTTCTGGGAAGAAACCGGAAGAGGATTCCCGGGAAGTCGACGTGATGCAGAATGCGACCAGACCTCTCTGCAGACAGGTACGGTTCCAGCTTCCCTCCCCAAAAACCCAAGGGAGATCCAATGGCAAGTGGTAAGTGTTCAGATGTTGTCCTGGCACTGCTGAGTTGTAATTTTGCAGCAGTCATTTGTCTTACATGTTGGCTTCTCCGTGTGTCTGCTCGGTCAAAGCCCACCTTGGCTGTAGGCATGGAATGTGGTCTTCCCAAGGAAACGGGCGTGAACGCGGTCGTGCCATTTGGTAGTGCCAAGTAACAGGACTTCCTTGCACTTCCTGTCTTCACTAATGCTAGCAAATCTTGCACCAGCAAGAACAAATGAGGTGATTTGGTTTTTTTGTTACTGTTGGGGAAACTGAGGCATGGTACAGTAAGGGTGATTTGCTCCATGTTTCACAGCGAGCTGCTCTCCAATCCAATACAAGGCAGAGAGGAGATGCTGTGACCCCATGCTCATGGCAAAAAGGCTGTACTCATTGTGCCACGAGACTCAGTGCTCTGTGGTTTTGCAGGCTGCAAGTCCTGCCTGCAGCACATGTCCCAGTCACTGGAGGTGCCCATCTCCTCTGGGCTGAGGTCCTGCTTTGCTTTAGTTACTGAGCAGTGGTAGTCAACCATTCCTAGATCTGGCTGAGGCTTTCTCTGGATGGGATTTTTTTGCCTTGTAGTTACAAACGAATAATGTTTTGTAATAGGAACACTGACAGAACTTTAATTACAGAGTAACAAATAGCAGTGCTGCTTCATCTTCTGATAACTTCTTTACATTCCTAGTGAATATTCACAGCCCATCCAAGGATGCTTTCATCCGTGCTGCCATCTCCCAGGCCCAGGAGGTTGACCTGGTGTCTGGGCCTGCTGCAAGGTCCCTGGTCAGTGGGGAGAGGCCAGGCTTCATCAAAGTGCTCTGGGCAATATTTCTCCAAGGGAGCATCCCCCCATCCCGGCTGCTCAGAACAAAACCACCTCGGGAGTTGTGGCTGCTAAAGCCAAACACAGACAGACACTGCAGTGCTGCTTCATTTGAAGCCCTCACTTCAAAAGGTCACCGAGACAAATTGGGATCTCGTTGCCATTGTTCCTACACACATGAGTAATCTGTGAACGCGCAGACCAGATCTTAGAAGTAAAATGACGGTGTTGGCCCCTGACTTACACCCGTATTTGTCGATGTTTCACCTGCGTTGACACAGCTGCAGGCACAGCTGAAGCAGAGCAGGTTTCTGACTCCGACCAGACAGCTCCTTGCTCCCAGGCACCTAATCCTCCAATCCCTTTGTCTTACTGTTCGAGATCACAGGAAACGCAGGTTGATTCCACATGAGAATTGCCTTTCGCCGCGCAGTAGAAAAGAAAATCCTAAAATAACGAGGGCATTTTTGGTGAGCGGTGTGCAGCACTGCTGGCCCTGCTCACAGCCCTGCTCCCACCGTGTCTGCAGCGCCCAGACCTCTGCCTTCTCTCCAAGCTGTTCTGAATTAGGAGGCTCGATTCTTCTAATTGCATTTTTAAAGACCGAGCCAGCAGTTCATTAGAAACCGTGGAGCGAATTCTGCTTCTCTATTACACCAATATAAATCTTGAATGAATTTATATCAGGATAACTGGGAGGGCAGAATGTACCTCCCATATTGTTCCTCAGATTATTAAAAGTTACAGGGCCTCGAAAATTAAATTCACCTTTCCCCACTCGAGCCGCTTGAGCTTTGTTTTTCTTCCAGTAGGGACAGTTGTAATGAATTAGTCCGTCCCATTTCTGCTCGTAGTCACTTTTAAGTTTGGTTCTCATCCACTAGCCCAGGACTAGTCTGTGTGAAAAGGACCGGGGGGCATTTTCTTTCAAACAAATTGCTTTCATGGGAATAATTTCCTCGAGAATTATATTAAAACATTTCCACGAACCCCTGATTTTGCAAAAATATTTTCCTCTTCTCTGTCCTTGATGGAGGGGGAGTAGGCAATTCTTTATTTGCAGATATAAATGAGCACCTTAATGAAAGCCCTTCAGAATGTTACCCTCTAATGGGCTAGCCTTATTTCACTGGAATCCTTCTGAAATGATTCAGCCTGGTAAGCCAGGCTTCATCTTGAAGGAAAATTTTGCCTCTGAGTTATGAACCCTTGCAAATAAGGTTTTATAATAGAAACACTGTCAGAACTTTAATTACAGGGTAATAAATAGCAATGCTGCATTATCTTCTGATATTTCTTTACATTCTGAACGAATATACACAGCTGTTGCTGGAAACTGATAATCAACTGCTATGGAACTGTGCTGTAACTTAGCACGCAGCCGGCGTGGAGGCAGCGGGTGGCAGCGGGAGGAGGAGGAGGATGGGGAGGAAGAGGAGGATGGGGAAGAAGGAGGGCAGCAGCCGCTGGAGCAGAGCAGAGCAGAGGCATTGGGGTTGCTATGCTGGCAGTGGGGCTTAGGGGACAGTGGCAGGGACAGAGAGAGGTAAAACATGAGCAATGGAAGCTAAAGCAAAAATAATAAGGGAATAATAATAACAGCAGCGCAAAGGGTGAGGTGGGGGCTGATGCTGGTGATGAGCCCTGCACAGCTCCGCACATCCCGGTCTCCCTCCTCACTCCTGCCACTCATCGTTATCATTTCCCTATGCTGCTCGTGTTTGAAATTCACCTCCTTTGGTGGCAGCTGTCCATCCAGGCGGCACTGAGTGCGGTCTTTCCACGCTGCGCAGGTACCCCAGGACCAGAGTGCTGGGGTTGTGCACCCGAGCCCCTCACGTGCCCCAAACCACCCCAGGTGCCTCCCAGAACCCAGCACAAAACAGCAACGCAGCACTGGTGAGGAGGGATGGGAGGGCTGCATGTGAAGGCTTAACCCTTCGAGCTTTGCAGGCAAAGCAAGGAATTGGTCAGGAAAGCATGTCTGTAAACAATGATAATTAGGCTTTTCAAAAATCATAACACTGATTAAAATCTCCGATTCATTATTTATTCATCACAGAAGCCTCTTTGCAGACCTGGGAATAGTGATTAAAAACGAAGTGCACTCTGCACTCGAGAGGCACCCAAAAAGGGGTTAACGGGGAGGAAAGAGGAAACCGAGCGGGCAGAACCCTGCCTTCAGAACCAGCACTTTCTCCAGCCCTCCCACTCGCCCAAATTTTGGTATCTCCAAATGCTTCCCATCCTTGAGTACCAGTGTTAGACTGGATCCAGTCGGCACTCAGATGGCAAACACACTTTCACTCCTCAGCACGCCGGGCGAGGGGAGCTTGTTTGAACTCCATCATGGCAGGCTTGGCGGTCAGTGCGCAGCCGATGGACACCAAGTATGGTGCAGAGATCCTCTGTTTGCAGCCAGGCTTTGGGTGAGCACGAGGGCTCAGACTGAGCAACAATTTGTGCCTCATCCCATTCTGGCTCCCCTAAAAGGCCCGTGCCGTTGTAGGTAACGTGCGCGCGGAACATATTTCTTTCTGTTGATTTTAGTTTGCTTTAATTCAATACGCGCTCTTGTTTACTTTTTAAAATTTAAATAAATGTCAGCATTGTATAATTTCTATGTTAACAAAGCAGCGAGCAAAATCCCTTGTATGTTTATAAAATATTATTGTTTAATTCACATAGTTTAGGAATTCCAAATGTTGAGAATAGGAAGGAGGCCAAATACCATCTGTTTATAACTATGATGCATCATCATATGTGTACTTTAAAAAAGAGGGAGAAGAAAAAAAAAAAAAAAAAAAAAAAAAGCTTGGTCAATCGTGCCACTGTTTGATCTGCTGGGAATATGGTGAGGATTTCAGAGCACTCAGTGTGACTGGGGAGAGATTCCCACACAGAGGAGCTCGGAGCAGGGACAGTGCAGGAGTTGCTCCCTTCTATGCTCCCGTTGGAAGAACTGAATGCAGTGCTCACGTGCACAGACTCAAGGCACTGTCTCCCAGCCCCAACGTTCCCCCATTCAGAAGCAAAAATGGGTTTCTTTATCAACTCCTTGTAGATGTAGGGGGTGTGTGTGCGTTTGTGGGGTCGCTTCCAGCTGGTGCAGTCATTTGCATCCCTGGATTTTTAAGGACAGAGGAAAGGTGGGCTGATTTTGCATCCTTTTGCAAAGCACAGCCTAGAGAGCATCATTCATCCAACTCTTCAAACTGTGTTTGTGTGTGTGTGTTTATTTTATTAAATAATTCTATTTCTTAAATCAAACGTTTGCAAATTTCGGTCCAAGATAAAAAGAGATCCCTGTTAAAAATAATACATCCCACCCTGCAGAGCTGTGTGCAGTGAGCACTTTAAAGAGAAGGTATTCTGCAGGCTTAAAAACAAAGAGAGTATCTCCAAGTTAAGACGATAAGAAGATTTTTTTTTTTCCAACCCCAAGTTAATTAGCTGGGACGTCAAGCCTCATAGTCATCTTCCTACCTTCCAGGGGCTGAAGAATCCCCACTAAATGTACTTAAACTTCCTAGCGAGGGCCGGTGAGATGAATGCAGAGATTAGGGCGAGCATTACCGTGCCTCCCCAGTGCATCCCAGCTGCAGCTCATCCCACTGCTGATAATGATGCTCGGAGTCACTGAGGTGCTCTCTGAGGCTCATGTGTGGGGTCCTGTCCCCGAGGAAGAGGAATAATAGCGGCGCTCGGGTGGTGCGGGAGGGTAAGCGCGGATTACGTCGATTCAGTGAAGGGAGAGGTGTGCTCAGGGTGAGGGATGTGATTCTCTGGTGGAGCAGGAGGGTTTGTTTTGTGTTCAACAGGAAAATATAAAGCTCAGGTGAAGGAGAACACGTCAGGGATTGCTGGCAGAGCGCTGTTGCAGCATGAAACATTCTTGTGGCCAACCCGCGGTGATCTCTGTCGTGCCACAATCCAGCATGCTGCGCCCCGTGCTGAAATGCCTCTGACTTTGTTTTTGAGCTCCTTTGTTTCTACTGTTACATGTAAGTGGCAGCATCTTGAATTGCTTAGCTACACCAGGATAGAAAGTTACAGCTTCTGTAGCTCTGTAGGGCAAGAGCCCTTCGTCTGCATCTACTGTACAACATCAATTATAGCCCCAGGTGTTTTACTACCTTAAAATACATAATTATTATTACTTCTGTTGAATTAGAAAAAGGAAACACCTCGCACACTTTTCCTAGGAGTCACGGAAAAGGTTGGAAGTGCCCTCTGCAGAACGGGTTCCTTCGGCAGAGATTATTTGCTGATGTGTGATTCATTTAATCTGCTCACGCCGGCACTGCGGGAGTGAAAGGCAGGACAAAAAGGCACATTCTGTCAGTGCAGAAATACATAAATGTGAAATGTATACATTCCCAACCCAACCAGCCTCAAAAACTCAGGCGTGCATGCATTCCTGCATATTACCCTGTATTTTCCTTGGTCTCCCAAGCTGAGCTAGCAATCACAGGGGCAGATTGTCCAATTACAATGTGCGTACCTGTCCGCCAGGAATTACATGCAGCCCTCGTGCTCGTTTATCACTTATCATTTTTACACGCTGGAGTAACTTTATGAGACGTGCTGATAGAAGCTCTTTCAGACATTGCTAAATAGCATGTTCACCGCATGCTTAGCTTCGTGCGCTTCCTGGGTGCAGGGAGAGGGGCACTGCAGATCCCTCCCAAGCACATGTACAGTCCAGCAGTAGGGCTGCAAGTAAGTTAAGGGGATCACATATGTGTTGTCACTTCTGCATCCTCGGTGACAAAGGAATTTTAGTTATCTATGCCTCTGGCAGGGTCGGTGTTGGCCAACACCTCCTGCAGGAGCACTGCAAAGGGGAGATTTGGGCAAAAAGGATCCGCCTTCCAACTTGCGTTTAGGTAAGCAAAAAAGAAAATGAAAGAAGACTGGAGTGTGTCTGTTTAGGGTCACAGGTTTGCAGGTTTGGATGTTGTCCTGCAGACATCCCCAGAACAGCAAAGCCTTTCATGTCGGAGCGCTCGGCCAACAGGAGCACTGCCCCAGACTGCCGAGCGTGACGCGTGTGTTTCTTTGCACACTCCACCTTGTGCAGTTCTTTGGCAAAATTTGAATCGTTTGTCAATGCTATTAATAGAAATGTTTAATGCAGGAGTGTGCGATGTGATGAGCAGCCTTGGCAGGAGCCATACCCCGCCTGATTACATTGTAATACTGTTTGATGCGGCAGCATGTTTGATCAGTTACAAGCGATGAGTATCATATCACATCAAACAATTTAATACAGTCTCATTGTATGGAATTATGGCTGCTGTCAATCAGCATGTGGCCTATTCCTCACAGATCTCTTTGGGAGCCGCGATACAATGGCAGCTACGTATGCATTAATAAATAAAGTGCTGTTGAAATTCCACGCAGACCTGTTGAGATTTTTGTTTCCCTTTCATGGCCTTTTTGTTGTGTTTTATTCTGTTGTGTTTTTTTTTTCTTCCTTTCTCAGTGCCAGCACAGCGATGAGTTCACCTGGTCAGTAGGACAGCCCAGGGCCAGGCCTGGCTGCTTTGAAGAGAGCTCGAAAAACAGCTCGAAAAATGCATGGGAGTAGTTGTGAATTTTGTTGTTGTGAGGATAAATCCACTGAACTTGTTTTCTGCTGAAGCTTCACAGCATCTCTTCTCTTGGCTTCCTCGGGGGGGAGGAGAGGCTACCTATTAAAAATGCATATGTTTTGTCTTACTGCTCGGTACATCTCGCTTGATAACCCCCAACTTTGATTTGGGGATGGCACTCTTTGAACTTAAAGTCTCTTCCTTAGGACTGATATATTCAAGGTGCTGGAAGGGAAGCCCATGTCAGATGAAAGATCCGTATGTAAATAACAGCACGGAGGTGGGGTTTGAGGCATTACACATTTTGCTATCAGTTTCAGACATGTGCTGCTCTAATGCTGGCTTTCCTTGCAAAATCTTCACGTGCCTAACGCGGTGTATGTCTTTTAATGAGGCCATACAGCTGTGGGGTCATGCCTTGCTTGTACAGGAGCACTGATTTTGGGAGCGCTGCTGAATGTGGTCCAGGAGATCAGGAGATGGCCTCTTTGCACTGTGCCTGCACAGACGAGTGGGTCCCACTGCAACACTGGGCCATGTGTTCAGCCAATGGAGGTGTAGAGGTGTCATGGTGGAAGGCCAAATTTCAGCAGCCCATTCATCAGTGTGATGACAGTGACTTTGTCCACCTTCCCCTACACGCTCAGCCTGCATATCTGAATAACGCCGGTCCTTGAAAGGGAAAGCTCAGAAGAAATTTTTAGAGATGCTAAAGGAAGTGGTTGTTGACTTTAATAATGTGACACATTTCCTTCTATGTGAAGAATTATCCTGGAGGTTAAAACAAAGCGTATTTGCGGGGCTGCAAATAGAAGCAAGGGTCTTGGCAACTAACATTCCTGATGGGGACTGAGGTGGTCGCTGGGCTGGGTTTTAACCCCGGATTTGGGGGCATGAGGTGCCCAGTTTGCCATAGGGTAATAGGTTGTCCTGCTTCCCGTTTAATTCTGGAGCTTGGGCTTGTTGCAGGCTAACAAAAAAGCCATAATTATGGCCTGATTAATTCAGAACTGAAGAGCCCCGTAGTATAAGAATCATTTCAGTTGGAAGAGACCCTTAAGGGTCATCCAGTCCAACTTCCCTGCAATGAACAGGGACACCCACAGCTCAATCAGGGTACTCAGAGCCCCGGCCAGTCCGACGGCTTTTGTGTTTTAGAGTGCAAGGTAATGTAAAATAGCAAGTGTAAAAGAACTTGTGTGAGTGTGCTTATAGCAAAATGGTCTTCCTTCAGGCCTGGCTTGTTAGGTAGCTATTAGTGATGCTCTGGAATCACACAGCAACCAAAGCAGAGCGTGTCCTATCCCATGTTATCTCGTGCCAGGCTTTAATTGGCAGTGGTTCCATCTGAGGCCATGATCCAGTCAAATCCTGCAGCCCTCTGGGTGGTATTTAGATCAGAAAGCCCATTCAAGCAAGAGTAGCATGGGTCTGCCGCTAATCCAAGGGAGGGCAGTACCTCTGCAAGGTGATTTGTAGATTATAAGGCCAAGAAAGGACTTTTTGGATCGTCTGATGTCACGTGTATAATGTGAGCCATATGACTTCCCTCCATTAATTCCCATTTGAACCAGAAAACCTCATCCTCTGCTGGTCTAAGAACTGACAGTACAACCTTTGATATTATGAGATCAAGGATACTTTCCCTCAAATGAGGAGCCAAGAGTGGCAGTTATCTCCTACATTATTTGACACTCAGTGTTAGGACAAGGACCTGGCACCGAACAAGGTCCCCCAACATCCTTTGTCCTGGGCTGCCTTTGTGGTCCCAGTTTGATCCAGCATTCCTCCTTTTCCCTGTTTTGCCCATTTTCTGGGGTTGTGATCACAAATAGCATCTCTCCAGAAGTCACTGTGGGGACTCCCTGCTCAGAGCAGAACTGATAAATAACGGTCCCTGCGCTCTCATGGTGGTGGTCTCCACCCAAGATGACCGAAATTAGTGTTGCTAAAAAGATAACCCCCACTCTATAGTTTTAGCACTGGTTATGTATAATTTGTAGCATTGGATTCCTGTCCATTTTATGGGTCTAAAGGAAAAAAGAGAGAGAATGCAATGTTGTTGGTGTACTTTGTGAAACTATTGCTGGCTGCTCACTGGGATGAAAGGCACATTGTGTGTGATAATTTTCCAATTTCTTATCTTCAGAAAATAAAATTATTCTTAGAGAGGACTTTCTGTAGGGGCAGCATTTTGTGGGCTGGTTGTGTGCAAGGAGGTTAGGGCACAAGAGTGGATGCCATTCCTCCACTACACACGGTCATAATGAGCTCAGGGTTAGTTAATAGTGAGGAACTGAAATGTCAGGTTGTAAATATAAAGAAAAAAAAAAAAAAAAGAAAGAAAAATCCCATCAAACATTAGTGCAGGATTCTCCCTTGTTTGTCCAACCTGTGCGTCTCCTTCCAGCTACACCGCCTATGAAACCTGTGAGTGGAAGGTCATTTCCCAAATGGTAAAATATGTGTCTGATGAGAGGGGCTCTTTTGACTGCATGGCTCAGGATGTGTGTATAGATGCATCTCACTGTGGATTTGAAAGCCCAGCACAAGGCCTCGTAAATGATAAAAATATGTGTGTACTGGAATTATACACACAGGCGTGCACACATTGGTTAAATTGATTCTTGAGCATCTACGTGTGTATATAATGTTCTGTTCTCTGTTCTGAGAGGTATTTATAAATAGGTTTTATATATATTTCTATTATCGACAGCTCTATGTGCCCGTATGTTATAAAATTTGTGGGTTTTTTTCTTGTATGCTTTTTAGGTTTTCACAGGGTAATATATCTGATTTCTCTTTAAATTAAATGAATTTATTTGTCTGCCTTCCCTTAATGGAATCAGTTTTGATATACTCTTTGTTCATGCTGTTACAGGCTTCAGTCTAAGGGCTCTTTGTATTAACTTTTTTAAGTTACATTACAAAGAGGTTTTAAGATTTCCCAACAGGCTTTTATTTAACCAGGGCTTTTGATCTCAAACCTGCTGGGGCCTAGTGAAATCCTTACCAATTCTCCAGTAACTCCTCACTATTGGAATTTGAAAAGACCCACCTGAAGGATTTAACTCGCTGTATGGCTTCAGCCATCCTTTAGATGCTTCTATTCATGCAGACAGCAAGGGGGTCGAGGGCACCCTTTGTGATCCTCCAAGTAGCCTAAGGTGCCCTTTGCATAAGTTGTACTCCTGAGGAAATAAAAATCGGGAGGACACAAACCTATATACCTTATTTCCTGCTATCTTTACTTAAAGGAGGAGCGCAGGGGGTCTGCTTAACATCCTTTGCTACCTAAATACCTTTTGGACATGGGAACTCAATAAAGGAACTTTCATTGCATCCATTACCCTACTGCGGTGCATAGCAAATTAGATTTAAAAGGGTACTTTTTCCCTTACAGCTATTTCGATCGTTTTCTTTAAAATTTCAATTTAGTGTCTAGTGACAGAATGTGCATTAGAACTATATGGCACCAATTACACTAACTATGAACGTTATTTCAAAAGAATCAGTTATATTAAGTTATAGACAAACCGTTGGGGAAAAAGGTCAGGTTAGGGGGAAAAAAAAGGGGGGGAGGGGGAAAAAAAGGAGCCGTGTGATAATGTTTTAAAGGGAACAACGTGAAGCGAATGCTCTTTTTATTTTTTAATCCTTTCATTTCACATAACCCATGCTGAAATTTCACGTCCTGCCCTCCTGTTGTCTGATGGTGCAAAGCCTACAGCTGAGCCCTGTGGTGGAGAAGCATCCCATCAAGAGATGGGGTCAGATGCGTTCTTGAAGTCTCCTGGCAGATACCAATGGCCACAATGTAGGAAGAGGGAAAGAACTCTGGCAGACCCAGCTCGAAAGAGTATCGTAACTAAGCACATTCTTGTCATAGTTTCAGTACCTATTTTCTGTTTCATGGCTGGAACGCACATAACACATCTATTACCTGAACTTGTGCTCGTTTTCTTAGACCTTTTATTTTGGTTTTTAATTTGATGTTACAGTAAAACCGATCTGAAGTATGACATGCAACCCCAACCCACCTTCTTTTCTCACGACTCTTCTTCCCATTTGTTTATTTGTTCTCAGTTTGTGGTTTCAGTTTTAATTTCAAGGTAAAAGATGTTTGGGTCACTTCTTTGTGAGCATTTGATGTGGATATGTGTTGCACTGGATTTTTTTTAATTATTTTTATTTTTAGATAAATTAAAAATATCCATTTTATTCCTTTTCTTTATTTTTTTTCCTTCCCGCCACCAGGTTTAAGACCTCTGCTTGAACTGTGCATGGCTTGGTTATTTCAATTTGCAGGGATTCCTGGTGAATCATTTTTGTTTGTTTGACATCCTGTGGGATCAAGCTGCCATGAATTTTGAATGATCTAAAAACTGTGTAGTTTACTTCAGCTCAAACTGCCTTCCACTTGAAAACATAAATCAGTTCAGCTGAAATTCAGCCTGGGTCTTTTTCCTTTCTTTCTTTCTTTCTTTCTTTCTTTAACCCATGGGACTGGACCCAGCTCCAGCTCCAGCCATGCTGCTGCCCCTGGAAGAAGAGGAATCATAGATTCATAGAATGACCAAGGTTGGAAAAGACCTCCAAGATCATCCAATCCAATCATCCACCTACCACCAATATTCCCTCACTATGCAGTGACCCTTAGTACAACATCTAAACGCTTCTGGAACACCTCCAGAGTTGGTGACTCCACCACCTTCCTGGGCAGCCTTTTCCTGTGCTTGTCCACGCATTCAGGGACAACATTTTTCCTAACATCCAACCTGAATCTCCCCAAGAGGAACTTCTCTCAATGTCCACGTTGCCATTGGCCAAGTTCCCCATTGCTCATCACCACCTCCTTGAAAATGGAGGCTCCTTGCCTGCATTACCTAGCAGCCCCCTGCTTCGTGTCCTGCCTCCCATTGCTTATGGGTGCAGGGAGATTTGCTGTTTGGATCCTCACCCCCTAGGCTTGAGTTCAGCAGCTTCAAGGGCACACGGGGCTCCAAGGAGCAGCTCTTAACTCGCAGACACAGCTCCACGTGGAGCTGCAGTAGGAGCTTTCACTTTTCTTCCAGCAGTGAACTGAAATTAAAAGCAGATGTGGACAATGGTACTGTCTCGGGGGAATGAAGGATATTGTTTTACCAGTGGGACATCTGGTGTGACTAGCCTAACATGTGCCGAGCTAGTCCGGCTTTCTAGGTCCTCTGTAATGGATTTGCCCCATCGGTTGTGTGTGTGGGCTCAGGTTTATCGGCATCATCATGTTTGCCCACCTCGTATTAGGGACGTGGTACTTCCTGGGCACATCCTTTCCATCTCCCCACACTCTTGGCGGCGTGTCTTGGAAAGATTTCTGTGTGCATGGTGAGACTTCATGGGGAGCAGCACCGGGTGCTGCCCTGATGGCAGAATAGGACCAAGACACCTGAATATCCCATTTTATTCTCCCGACTCCCCCCTGTGACCTATGGTAAGTAACTTAACCTGTTGTCCTCAGGATCCCCAGTAAAATGGGAGACCTTAATACTTATCTGTGGGATAACAGTGCTTAATTCTTACCTAATTGGATGACAATGCTTACCTACATACCTCACAGGGGTGTTGTGAGGATTAATTAGCTAATGTTTGTAAAGTGCTTTGGAGATGGAAAGCAGTATATAGTCGTCCTAAGCACTATTACTGCATGCCAGCACCGAGACCTTAAAATGGCTACAGGCGGAATAAGAGTTTTTATATGTTTTGAAATAAGCCAATTGTTCAAGGCATCCGGATGCTGGAAGTATTTTTAGGCAGAGATTTCCAAGAAAGTTGAGAAACAGAAGGGTATAATTATATGATCTGAAACCTTTTTTTGTTTCTTTTAGAGGACCGACTAAACATAATCTTAGTTAGGTGTCGTTTGATGAATGTAAAAACTGCTTCTTGGGCTCTAAGATATATCAGCATTTACTTTTGCTGATCAAACAATATTCCTTGAAAGAAATATCTCTGTTACAACTTGGACAAACAAATATATTAAATAAGCCAGAGGAAGTATTTATTTCTCTGCTCTTTCTTTCTGCATTTCTTTCTGTAAGCAGCTTTTTTTATTGGCGTAATTCTGCTCTTGTTCCCATTAGGGTAACTGAAAGGTAACACCGCTGCAGTAAATGGAATTACACTAGATACAAAAGCATTATGTGAGAGTAAAATTATATTTATATGTGGTCTGAAATGCAACTTGATGCTTGGATTTAAAGAAAAATCAAACCAACCGTTCCTAGAAATATGTGGAAATGCAACTGGTTCTTTTTTTTTTCCTTGGGAGGACAAACAAAAAGCACTCAGCTCTTCGTTGAATACTGCTTGTTTCGTGGCAGCTCCAAAACAGATCTCGCAAGAGGCAGGTCTGGTATACTATAGATGACTTCTTTTTTTCTTTCACAAGAGGAAACTTTGCAAGTTTTTTTTTGCCTTTAAATATTTTATTTGGTTCCTAATGTGCACTCTTGGTCCAAGAAAGCAACTTTATAGATATCAAAGCTCCCATTTGTATTTTTTTGCAAGAGCATTTCTTCAGATCTTTTGCTCTCCAGTGTTAAGAGAGAATTCCCACAAATTCCTGAAATCTGTTAAAATACAGAGCTGAGTGCTCACACTGGTATGCCGTGCATTGGCTCTCTCTGTTAAAAAGGCTGTGCATTTTCCTTCTGGAGACACGATAGAAATTTGATACACTGCTGGGCTAAGTACCAGGATTTGGTTGGCTCTGTGGCCAATTCTTACATTTCTGTGTTGGGCAAATGTAAGAATGAATAAAATTTAATGTAAAACCAACCCCAAGGCCTTTCTTCTGGAGATCAGGATATATCAAAATGTATTGGAGACCGTTCCCCACAACTGGGAGTGACGAGGAAAATGGCATCAAAGGGCTCAAGGCAGCCAAGAGAAGAACTTCACCAACCCCAAGCAAGCTGCCTGTTTCCCTGCTGCCAGAATAGCCATGGGGAGCTGGGGGAAAGCTGGCCAGAAAGTTAGGTGCCATTTCTGGGAAGAATATCTCCCAGATTAACCAGCACTTGGCCCTTCTGCTGCCATGTTGTTCTATTGTAGGCCAACAGTGTTGAGTCCAGCTTTGTCCAAAGGAGAAGATGTCATGAAGTACTTCTGATGCTGTCAGTGGTGGCTTATAAGCTAACGTGCGTCATCTGTGCATACGGGTATAATAGCTGTCAAGTGCTTTGCAGTTGGCTGTTCCTGAGGAGAAGCTGAGGGGGAAAATGATGTGTATGGCAAGAGGACCTAGTGTCTGTGACACTAAGCATCTAGGCGACCATATTTGCAGGCTTAGGAGCCTGTTAGTTTGGTGGATGTACAGGTTCTATGCCAACCCCTTGGTGCTCAACAGCAACATTTCCCAGGACAGGAACAACTGACAAAATGAATGACCACAGCTGGTGTACAGACCCCATAAGGTGAAGCTGCCTGGAAACGGGGCAGCTCACATGTCCCTGCCTTGTAATGCTGTGTGACAGAGCACGATGGGATAGCAAGTCTGGATCATACACTGCACTGAGTGACAGGAGCACTTTTCCCATTATCCCTGCTCCTGGTGCTCCTGGGAGATGGAAAGAAGCTTCAGCAGATGATGACTTTGCACACCTGCATTCAGTCTTCTCCCTCCCACTTTAATCAGCCCCACCTGATGCTGTAGGTTTCAGTTGCACTCTTAACAAGGGCTTAGTTAAAAGGCAACTTCTATTTTTAAATAAGCTCCAGCTATTAATATTATTCTGAAGGTGGACGAAGAAAGGTGTCGCTACCGGGCAGGAGGGTGTTGTGTAGGCACCTAGGTGGTGGAGCTGACAAAAAGACACCTTGGAGGATGTATCCTAAAGTCCTCACTGGGCAGCCCCAGCCCAGAAAAATAACGTAGGAGCTGGGCTGGGGGCACTGGGAACACTCTATAAAGGTAGGCTTTAATCACAATTGATGAGGTTTGATACAAAGATGAAAGCAAGGAGGGGTCACAGAAGAAGACTAAAGGCCTTACAGAGTCTAAGGCATTAGAGGTGTCCATGCTCTACTCAATGCAGGTTTCTGCAGCCCTGCATGGGTCTGAGCGAAGAACCAAAGCAAAGTGCCCCCTTTGGGTGCTCGAGAAGTAGAGCTTTCTGCTGGTTAACCATTACTCGGCATTTTCCCCTCCTCACAAAACCACCGAGGTTAAACATTAAGCACCCGCGGTGAAGGACACCTGTATTTGCTGGTCCCATTATGCGCCCATACTGAAAAGGCTTTACAGCTGTCTAAATTAGCATAATTAAATCCGCATCAATTAAAAGCCTTCATCATCCCTTTCCCCTTCACATGCAGATAGTGCCGTTTGTCCGAGGTGAGGAGTGACAAAAGGAACTTGGGAGCAGTGGGATGAATGGCCGAGCGATGCCGGTTTGGGGAGGGGGGGGGGGTCCCACGTTCACCTGACCCCACGGGTGGGCCTGGTGCTCAGGGAGGGGTGGGGGGGGGGCTGTGCTTTGCATCACAATCAAGTCTGGCATTCGGGGTGTGCATCTTACAACGTGCTCTTGCTTCTATTGCTCCTTTGTGCTCCGTTAACGGGAGGGGGTCATCAAAGCCAATTCCCCCCCCCCCCCTTCACACACTTACACCCCAACCCTACTTTCTTCCTTCTCCATCTGCGTTTTGCTTTTGGGTTTAGTGCCGCTCGGTGCGGGGGAGCCCCGGTGACCCCAGGAAGGCAGAGCTGTGCGATGCTGGCACCGAGCGTTCCTCCAGATGAGAACTGACATGGGGTTCAGGGGTTAATTTCTGGAACAGACACATTTGCATACAAATGAAAAATGATGGAATTTCTGTTCTCCTAAATTTTCAATGTCATCAGCATCAAACAGCAGTCAGTGCTCCCTTGCTGTTTGAAGAATATTCATTACTTCAGAAGAAGGGGCACCTTGTTTGGTATTAATCTCCTCTTCAGGTCAATGACTTAATTTGCTCAACTCCATCTGAAGTGCCACTCACTTTCTGATTTCTGCGCTGTTCTTTGTTATTTTTCATAACGCGTTCTTAATACTTTATTATTATTATTATTTGTAAGGGGACACGCTCCTCCGGCAAATGTGAGCAGGAGTCAGGGCTGCCTTTAGTTATGGGTTTCCAACCGAAGTGCTCTGCACCAGCCTGCATGCTTTGTAGTGTGTTTTGGTGACTGCTTCTCATGAAAGTCATGTGTTTTTGCAGAAAAACATGTTTTCAAAGTGGAATAGGAAAATAAACATTATTTTTTCTTTTGAAACTGATACCTAAAGGGACGTTGGATAACAACCCTGCTTCTCCAAAAAGTAAGACACTGCAAACCACTTAAGCTCCTCCAAAAATCATCCCTCAATTGCTGCTTCTAGAACTTCTCACCCTAGGCCTCATAGGGAAACCTTGGTGT
This sequence comes from Cyrtonyx montezumae, assembly GCF_038088225.1. Lineage (NCBI taxonomy): Eukaryota > Metazoa > Chordata > Aves > Galliformes > Odontophoridae > Cyrtonyx > Cyrtonyx montezumae. The sequence goes on along the minus strand of NW_027072078.1, from coordinate 32,359,743 downwards.
CTGCTCCCATTTCCCCGCTGTCCCCTCAGTGCTGTGGTGGGGCCTGAGGAAAGATCCCATTTCCACCATTCTGCCCTTTGTGGTTATGATTCTTCCTTCTGAATGGGGTTATTCAGAGATCTTTAGATCTTGGGGGCTCGAGGGTTGGCCCAGGCTGCACTGTGGTCCCTCCAGCACCAGGCATCATGGAGTTTGCCCCAGACTCTATGTTTTCATATGGCTTTCTGGCTGGATTTATTCCTTGCCCTGAAAATATTGTTTTATTATTATTATTTTTAATAAAATTTGATTTATTTACTGCTCCATTGAACAGCGGATGGATGAACCCCAGAGATCCCTTCCAAACCATATAATTCTGTGACTCTGCTGTGTTTTTTTTGTTTTGTTTTTTGTTTGTTTTTTTTTTGACATGGTGGATTATGGAAATGAATTAATTACACTGTCTGTTTTTTCTCTGTGGCCTCTACTAACTTCTTGGATCTCTCTGACCATATCCCTCCCATTTATTAGGAGGCTGGAGATAAGCTGTGAAGTGTGCTTTCCGGTTTTCTTCCTTATTTTATTTATTAATAATATTATTTTTTACGTATCTTAACTTCAAAATAGACGATTTGGAATGAGTCATGGAATGATAGAACCATTAAGGTTGGTGAAGACCTCTAGGATCCCTAAGTCCAACCTCATCCCACCCCCACTGTGCCCACTGACCATGTCACTCGGTTCCACATCCCCACAGCTCTGGAATACCCCTGTGGACTGTGACCCCCTCTGCTCCCTGTGCAGTCTGTGCCAATGCATCACCACTTACTTCCAATAAGAAGTCCTTCCTGGCTGTGTAGCATTTAGAGGGATGCAGGTACTTTTATACATTGTGTTGGAGAGCTAATGGGAGCCATAGAAACATAAAAATAATGTGCAACTGCTGTAGGAGAACGCTCCCTTCCTACCTGCAGCATTAAGTTAAGAATGTCTAAGGACTGATCCTCAGCCCCAGCCAAGCTGGATTTAGTGTAGGTCACACCGAGGTGGGGCAAGGGGGCTTTGTGTCATTTTTAGATGCACTGATCCCAGGGGGCTCACAGGTTGGGCTGGCAGGGCTGGCCCCCTGCCACGGGGTGGGTCGGGGATGAGGGGATAAGCCAGCTTTGCTCAGAGCTCATTTGGGAGCCCGTTATCCGGGTGGAGCATTCTCAGTGGAGGAAACTTCTGTGGACAGAGTGGGAAAAGGCACCCCAAGTTCAGTTCTGATTCCTGTACGTGGGAAGGCAGCGGTGAAAGTGGGACTTGTGCGCGTGGTTTTGAACTGAAAGCTTGGGCTGCTGGCTGGGAAAATGGTTGGTAACCACGTCTGCCCATCTGGTTCTATGAATATTGATGGTAAAATCAGGAGAAGAAGCTTGTCAGTGTGTCAGGATCTGGCACCGCTGCTCAGAGCGAGCGCTTCTGCCGCTGTGCGGTGCCTGCGTGCCGGGACGGGCCGCCTCTGCCAGCTGAGGATCTGTCCCTCAATGAGAAAAGTTGAGATCCCCATTGTTGAATCAGCTTGGCCACGTTAGCAATACGTTGCTCTAGAAACGTGTCTATGAATATGCTAATGTTTATTTTGCGAAGAGGAGCTGCCAGGATGTGCCATGTGGCTGAGTTAGTGTTACTTTAAGAATCTTTTATTTTTTATTTTTTTGCCTTTTCAGACTTTTGAGCTTCTAAACTTGTAAACACAACGGTTTGTTGGCTCGAGTTTCTGGGGATTTTATGCATACAGCTGACTTTTATCTTCACTTTTTACATCACCTTAATATTGTCAGAGAGAAAGCACTCATCTGTTTATGATAAGTTTATCAGAAATACTCCAAAGTTTTCCATGACTGAGATACTGTATTCTTAGGGTGATTTTCGATGGGGTAATTCTGAGCCAACAAACGGAATATTTCAAAGCCCAGATGCCCTGTTTAGACAAGGGGGTTTATATTGATTAGGATCTGCTTTCACCTAACACCGAGGCGTAAATATCACAAAAGACGTAATTAGAAAACTTGGTACAATATTTAGCCCCGGTCCCCGTGTGCCAGAATTGTTTGACTACTGAGGAACTGGAGCTTGTTTGCATCCCAGTGTGTTGTGAAATGCAAACTTCAAAGAAAATATTATATCTCCCAACTCCAGCTCGTGAGAGCCTTGGAAGAATAATACAGAACGGCTTAGCGATCCCTGCTGAGGAAAGGGCAAGCTGACACTGAGACGGCTGCTGGAGCACTGCGGAAACACTGGTGGGCAATGAGTGCGTCTCAGAGATGAGCTCAGTCTCAGGAGCCAGGAGGGAACCGTACCAGGTCGCCCCATTGGCCCAAATACACACGTTTTAATTCTAGCAAACATCCACGTGTTTGCTCCGTAGGCTTTCCTTCAGACTGGGGCCCTCGCAGCATTCCAATAAAATATTTAGATTTGCAAAAACTCCTGGAAGCCAGATCTTTTTTTTTTTTTTTTTTAAGGCAGAAAATGATTTTTTTTTTTGTTTTAATTTTATATATTTTTTTGTCAGATTGTCAGTGTCTGAATTTCATCACAATCTGTTCGGCTGTTTGTTGCAGGCAGGCGTAAAACAGAGCGGGTAAGTGTGTGTGTTTGTACTTCTTATACATATTGCAAGAGTGCTGCCTAATCCCCTTGATGAGGAAAGCTCTGCAAATCACATACATCTGCGGGTGCTGCTGTACAGAAGCACAGCAGCGGAGCGGTGCTTTGAGGGAGCAGTGGGAAGTTTTCTAGAACTTGGTAATCAGGGCCCTATAGCAGCCCAGCCTCCTGCTGATGTCACCCCCTGGTTTTGTTGGGTTTGGGTTTATTTTTTTGTTTGTTTTTTATTTTTTTATTTTTTCTGGAGTGACCTTCAAAACTTTGCCTAGGAGGCCCTTCGACACTTAGGATTCCTGACAAGAGGGAAAAAAATACATAGATATTTGCTGATGACAGCTCTGAATATATTCTCTTTAATTGTCGCCTATGTCTCCGTCCCATCCTTGGCACTGCACTAAAAATAGCAACTCGGGCTGATGGTTTCAACACCATCTAATGCGTGCGTCTTGTGGCATACAAAGCCTACATAAAAATGTCAGGAATGAGACCTAAGCTGGGAGTAAAGCTGAAAATCGCAAACATGAGACAACCCCGAGTAGCGAGGGTGTTACATGCAGATATCTTATTGATATCTCAGAGTAGAGGCAGGCGGGATGAGCTGTGAAGTCCCTACCCCTTTCCGTGCATAGAGGGTGCCTGGAATAATACTTGCCTGCTTTATTTGTAAATAAATTGGGCACCGGGGACAGCATCCCTTGGATTTCATGAGGTGAGGATCTCCTTCCAGGAGCTGTGGCTTTGCCCCAGAATGCTGCAATTTGTTGGTAATGACACAGGTCTGCCCTTGTGGGGTTTGGTGGGGAGAAGCCTGACACAGAGGCAACAATGGCAGTGTTAAGGAGATGCTGTAGTTACGGTTCCGTCGGTGTTTCCGTTACGAACTTCTGGTTGCAGCAATTATAAATCGACCATTTAATAAATAAATAAATCACTGCGAGCTCAAACTTGACATACCGGAGTCCAGGAGGGAATGCTGAGCTTTTGGAAATAATGGCCTCTGATTACCACGGACAGGCATGACATGATGTGCAAATACACACTCTGCATCACGCTGGAAAAAAAAAAATAATAAAGCATAACAAATGTCAGCACTCTGTCGTGGCCCAGAGTGTGAGCATCTGAATTTTTGGAAATGAAGGAGAGACTTTATTTTTCCTAGGGACATCTGATTCATGCCCTGGACTGGTTCTCAGCTCCTCCTGTTTGCTCTCTGTCCCATGGTGGCTCTGGGTTAGCAGATCGCAGTCAGCTGGCGCTGATCAGCACCACAAACCGAAGGGCAGTGAAGTGAGGTTGCCTTACATCACTACACAGTCTGGCTCCGGATCGTCTTTCTGCAGAAGGCTGCAGCATTTGCTACCCATTTGGAGCTCTAGTGAGTGCTAGTTTAACTTTGAAAATCCATTTTGCTGTACTGATCAAATTCCAGGTGCGGGATAGGTTTAAAGTGACTTAAAAGTAGTTTCACTGAGAACGTAGCTGGCTCTTTTAAGTCATGCTGTGTGCGTGTATATGGCACTGTATTTTTGACTTTTTTCTGTTAGAGTACAGAATGATGGAGAGAGTGGTACCCGGCCAGGTTAGCAACACTGGGCTGTCCTAGGAGGCCAGGACCATTGCCCACCCTTACTCACTTACCTTTGCAGTGATTTTGTATGACAGAGCTGAGTGATGGGATCCAGGGGTCGTAGAGTCTGGAGATCACGGAGTCCAACCGCATGTTGGTTGGACATCAGGTCTCATGGGAAGGCATCCAGGCCAGTTTTGAGTATCCCCAGAGAAGGAGACCCCACCACCTCCCTGGGCAACCTTTTCCTGTGCTCTGTCACTCTAACAAGTAAAGACATTCTTCCTTGTGCTAGTATGGAACTTCCTGTGTTCCAGTTTCAGCCCATGGCTCATGGACAACCTGTTGTCCACTAGGACCCCCAGGTCCTTCTTTACAGACCTCCTCTGTAGCAGATCATCCCCTAACTGGTGCATGTAGTTGTACTTCTCTGGGTGCAGAACAGTACAGGGTACACAGCAAGCACTGCATCAACCCAGCTGGTGATGGCATCACAGAAGGCTGCCGGGTTGGTTGTGATTTCCCCTTGGTGAATCCATGTTAACTACTGATAACCTCCTTCACTGGGTTATATCCTGAGCTGCTTGTGGGCAGCACTCCCTCCTGTATCATCATTCTCACCCCCAAAACACATGAAAAACAAGATGGTGACTCAAATAAGTGCTTCCCAGCACAGATTTCCCCAACAGCTGCGTTAAAAGGTGAGTCCTTCTGAACTCAGCTTGGAAATAATTGCAATGCCACAGTAACTTCAGGTTGCTCATAACCAAGCACTGAATGTGAAGCAGCTTTGCAGAAGAGCTGCAGGGTCTGGTTTCAGAGGGCACACAGGAAAGCAAAGGTGCAGCAAAGTGGAGGTGACTCCTTTCTCTGCATGCTGGCGTCAGGCACACGAGGGAGAAGAAGCAAACTACTGACTGGGGTTTTTTTAGATGTGACATTTCAGTGATGTACCAACAGAGGAAATTTTGCTTGCAGAATCCTGTGAGCAAAACACTTCTGAGAATGTATGTATACAATTGTTTAAAAAAACACAGGGTTACTGACACAGATGCCAATTTGGTAGGGCATATGGAACATTTACACTTGCCTTTTTCATTCTTTCTTGCTACAGCTGGTACTGATTTAGTATGTGAAATTTTACTAGCAGGAGTGCTAATCAAGACAGAGATTTCTGTGAGGATTTAGTCATTTATGTGGAGGAAAACTATGGGTGTCATTAAAAAGTACAAGATCATCTATGAGAGAAGCATTATCATTAGCAATCTAATTTTTAAAGCAAACAGGGAAAAAAAAAGTACTGTATCTGTAATGAATAGTGGCAGCAGAAAATTATTTTCTTGCAGTGCTAAGAATTATGCCACCCACCAAAGTCTGGGCAAGGAAATCTTAAATTTACTTAAAAAAAATGCAAAACAACAGCAAAAGTTGCTTCAAGTGACTCTGTTAGCAGCGAGCTGGCCTGCTCTGTAACATCAAATGGATATGGCTTGGAGTGGGATTACATACAAAAAGCACATCCAGATCCTGGATCCATGTTTGATGCCAGAGCCTCTGCTCAAACCCAACTCTGCTGTGGCTCTGCATGTCACCACCACAGCCATTGGGATGGGGTCCAGCAGCATCCCACACCTACATGGCAAGAGTTTGTGTAAGTTCCCTGTTGTTTTTTTTCTTCTTTTTTTCAACTCTTTTTTTGTTTGTTTGTTTGTTTGTGATTTTTTTTTGTTTTGTTTTTTGTTTTAGAAATTACAATCTGGAACTTGAATGGAGGCATTCAGACCTCAAGTAGCAGTTCTGGCCAATTTCTGATGTTGACAAGAAATACTATATTCCATTAAGAAGGCAATGAGCGTGCATTACGTATCCAGAGAGGCGATTTTACATTACACACAGCGTAAAAAATTATGCTCTGGTTTAACTACCATTTCCTGCCAAGATTATTCCAGTGCAAACAGCAACAGAACAACTGCAGTATGGTAAATATGTTGTACAGGTGGCTCAGTGATGGGGGGACCTGAGCAATAACGCTGACATCTGTGTCTGGAGGTGGCTGTGTGGCAGCAGTGTGGTCCCTGTGGATGGCAGCCAGCTGCCCGCACCTCCAGCATCACTTCCATGCAGAGATGAGGAGTTCTGGAGTGGGCTCTGTGCCCTTCTCAGGGCACTTTTCCACTTGGGTTGGACTCTAGGGTGGGAATGCAATGGGAGGAGGGTGTGGGTCCCCTGAGTGGTAGGTGGCACTCTGAAATGCCCAGAGATTTGCAAGGAAATATGCCCAGTAAATAAATAAACGCTGGAATTCATCTCAACTTCTCACTCTTTAACTTGATATTGAGTATCCTGAATGTCTGGGCAAGCTTCTCTCTTTGGCGTGGCCAACACTTCTGGAAACGTGGTAATAACGAGCAGGATGTGGAGAACAAAGCCAAGACATTTGCATTTGTCAGGTTCCTTCCTTTCTGGGAGAGACTGGAGATTTTTAGGTAGATTCCCAGGTAAGCACTGGGTGTGAGTGGTCTCCTTTGATGCTTGCAGGTAGTGGTGCTCTCTCGGCGCCTTCTTCTTAAGCACTGCCTGGCTTTCTCATGTACTTTAGGATCCACTGGGGCTCAAACTTTCCAAAAAGTCTCAGTAGATCTGATCATGAGTCCTTGCTTCACTTCCATAACCTAAGTTTTCAGCAGTTCAGATGCAAATTTTCCTGTAAACCTCTATTTTCCAATATTGTGTCTAAGCAGTAGAAAAGACAGAGTCTTACTGTAGAGCTAGATGGCTCCTGCATACAACAGGGGCAATTTTTGCTTAAAATTGGGCTTTTCCCAAAACAAATGTACCACTAAGCGTGACCATCTCCTGGAATGGCCATCAAGCTGATTAGCTCCAATGATTGAAAACAGAGGAGAAGAAGAGCTGATGTGTGAATGCTGCTGCATGCTGTAGATAGGAGTGCTTGCATGACTGTGAAAGCAATGCAGAGATGTTATCAGCTTTGTGGATAGAAGGAAGGGGTCATCCTTCAGTGTGGGCATCCTGGCACTGATGCCTGTAGAGGTGGGACTTCCTTCCCCAGACATCTCCAGCTTTTGACTTCTGTCGCTACGACTGTCCAAACTTTTTCCAGAGTGCGATATTAGGTCAGAGCAGGAATACTGTAGGATTGTCTCTGCCTGACAGAAAGAAAAGAGACCGAATTGCAAGGGTGAATTTATCCTTGCTATTCATTAAGATGGTTACATCAGCAGAAAAGGCTCAGCGCAGCAATCTGAAGTCTTAGACAGTTTGTGATGTTTAAACATCTTAAGCACTGTTGAGCATTTTCTTTACATCTCTTGATATGGCACGGTGGTTTTATTTAAGCAATCCTGAAAATCGTGGCCAGCTGCACCATCTGCCAGCGACGACGCAGGATGGGTGCCTCCAGCATGTCAGCGCTCAGATGTCATTTAAAAGGGAAATGCTGTCTGAGCTGGGAAGGGGCCGAGACAAAGAGCCGGGCAGGCAGCAGGCTGTGCAAAGTGGGAAGAAGAATGGATACCTTTTCTCTGGCCTGACCCGAACATCTGAGTTCTTTCCCTTGGGGTTTCTCACCCCCAAATGTTCTTTTTTTTTTGTCTTTTTTTTTTTTTTTTCTTATTGCTCACAGCTCTTTCTCTTTCAGGAGTTGGTCGATGTGGAACAGGTGGCTTGTGGTGCAGGTCACTGGCCATGAATGCCTTGCACAGGACTGATGCTGGCATTTAAAGGTCAGTCCTTGCCGCTGCTCGGCACCTTCCCAGCAGCAGGTGACCCACGGGCCCCTCTCACCCCACGAAGAAGCCCCACCACACCTTTGGGAAGCTGTTTGCAGCAGGATGAGGCGTGATCACAGCTTGGCTGAAGGGTGTCACATTCCCCGTGCTGCAGACATGAGGACCAGCGGTGGAATATTCGATTACATGTCAGTCACAGCACATTAGGCAATCTTCCAGTCTGCCAGCTTTGCCCTTCCTGGCTCTGAGCAAAGTGTCATTGGGAAAGAAGTGGCACAGCGAGGCAAGGAGGTGATGCTAGGGAGCTTCTGTCCCCATCAGAAATGTCCCATAGGAGCTCTTCAGGGGGGCTACAGATAGGGCATGGTGAACATGAATGCAAACCAGTACTGCTTGCCTTTAGCTTTAGCTCTAAAGGTATAAATGTGGGCAAAAGCAGCAGGTGATGCAGTGAGGAACTGGGGAACTGCCATTCCAGTGGCAGTACCAAAAATGCTCTGCTCTTTGAAACACAGTGGTTACAAAACCATGTTGCTCTGACTGAGCGCTTTCTGGGCTGTTTTGCTTGCAAATTACTTAACAAAAATACGTTAGAAGTGGAAGTTAAGAGCTGTGGACAATCTCCCGCTTTATGTAAGCCAGAAAAATCCCATCTCAGCTCCAAGAAGGAAACTACTTTCCAAAATGTCAGCTCATGCAGAAAGTCCCAGTTCAGCTGGAACGAGCCGCTCCGTTTGCGCTCGGTGGTTTCTGGAACAACAAAAAGCCGTGTATGTCCGTGCTGGGAAGCACAGGCACTGAAGGATAATGTGGGTAGATTATTCCCGTTGGCATCAGGGGCTTATTATGGCTTTTGTTAAGCATCCTCCACCCATTAGCCACAGCCACTGGAGAAGTGAATGGTGGTGTTCCCATTTCACTTCTTCTGCTTCTGCAGTTGAGCCGTACCTCCTGTTCGGAGACTTTCAAAGTGAATTTGAAATCAAAGGAGACAACACTGCTGTTACTGGTTGGGACATCCGTAAGAAGAACTTCAGCTTTGTCTACTTTGATTTCAGATTCACTTTGATTGTTTTTCTGACAGGAGGTGCAGGCATCACAAGGCTCTGGGTAGCACCATCGCCATTAGCTTTTCGAGTGATCATCCCTATTTAGCTGGAGAGACAATAAGAGTGGGGTGGGTGTCAATGGAAATAACCTTTTCGACGCTTCCAAAACTTCAAACCTGTCCTCAGGCTCCCAAGCTCTGAGAAATAGTTAGAAGGAGAGACTGCCTGCAGAGTGGGGAGTATGGGGTGATGGATGAAACAATAAAAATGACACCATGGTAAAAGGGGAAGTGGGACACTGCCTTTTGCAATGCCTTCTGCATGAGTTTGATGTCAGGCCTGCTGCTGTGCTGGGGATGCAACACGAGACCCACACATGGTGGGATGATTGGACCATGGCTGGTGAGCCCAGGAAGATAAATGAAGCCGTGAAGACCAAGGGCAGCCCTCAGCAGGAGGGTGCAGTGGGAAGGCAAAGAGTCCATTTCAGGTAGCACCCAGGAAAATTACTGTTTCCCCCCCTCTGTATCACCCTCTCCTCCTTGACCACTTTTGAAAAGGGCATTTCAGTGCCGACGGCGGTGTTGTTGCAGACAGAAGGACCCGGCTGAGAGCAGCCGGTGATGTGTGCCTTACTTTTAAAAAGAAAGATGTGTCTTGACAGCTTGCCAAATACCACATCTGCCTCTCTTTGCACCTCTGCGGGTGAAGCTGTACAGCAAGGTGGTGAAGACGGGCAGACCTATCATTTAACTGTGTGAGGGCCGCTCTCCCCTTTGCTGCCCAGCAGCTGTGGGCAATGCTGAAGAAACGACCTCCCTGCTGTGCATCTAGAACACCTGTGGGAGATGTACAGCTGGGACTTCCTGGAGGTGATTGAGGAGCACACTGCCAGCTCAGAAGGACTGGGAGAAGGGAGGCACACGCAGTGAGTTCTTAAATATTTTTTTTATTATTGCTTTTCCTCTCTTTTGTGGGTCTTTTTCTTCCTTCGTGATGAACTTCTGTTGGGGAATGCTAGCGAGGTCATGCGATGGTTTTTGAGTTGGCTGTTTCTCCAGGTGCAAAAATGCTATGCTACAAGTCCGGGCAAGTCCATCTTGGTGTATCTGATTAGGCCTGAGAATGTTGGGGTTGTATCTCTGCTGCTGCATTTTTAATTGCTTCTCACAATAATGTTAAATAATCACTTGATGGTCTGCAGGTTTCTTGTTGAGAGAATTTTGCCTGTGAAACCGAGTTTATATTTTGTATGCAGCACACCGGCGTTGTGTAAATTTTATGAACAACTTCTATTATCTTTGAAACCACACGAACAATGAACAGTTATAATTATAATCTGAAGATGCTGTAGTGTTTCAAATATGCCTATCGTAGTGGTATTACAACAAAAGCTCTCCGCTCGCCTGCAGCTTTTGCTGCATTCAATGACATCACAATTATGCTGGTTTTGAGCTAAAACTTCTGTCCCTAAACGGGAACAGCTTGTGTGAAACCTCTTATGTTTTCTTTCTCATTTCTTTTGATTGTTCCTGGACTAAAATTGGTTGAAATAGTGAATATGCTAGGGTAGTGCATTTTTACAGGCTTTGTGTCTGGGTTTGCTGCTGAGACGTTGTAGGTAGTTCACATTGTTGTGCATCCAAAGTGGATGAATGTTATTTAAAACCTTTGAGTGGGCATCTGCTACCAGTCAAGTTGTGATCTCCTGGTCTGGGGGTATTTGGCAATCCTGTGATTTACGACAATGGAATTACAGAACAGAGTTATTGACAAAGGTTTGGTGTCTTAAGTGTGCAAAGCAAAGCTTCAGTTTTAGCAGTAGCCACAGTGTGTGTGTCTTGCAGCTAGGTGCTAGCTGTTAAAACACCCAAGCCAGCTCTTGGCTGGTACAGACAGCCACAGCCCGTGTCACACTGGTAGGACCAACATGTTCATGAGCTGAAAAGCTGCTTGTGCTTCATCACACTTGTGTCTATTGGTGCTGGTTCATGCAGGCCTGGAGAAGATCTGGTCTTGTTCCAAGTGATTGCGTGAACCGTTCCTAAACGGGAGAAACTTAGACCTGTGCTCGCTGGGTGCCTGGTACTTCCCATTTTTGATGAAGACCTTTGTATTCCTAGAGTTGAACTCCTTGCTGCTCCACAAGAATGATGCAGCCCAAGCATATCTCCTAGCTCGTACTCAGAGATGTTTCTTGTGAATTCCAGGAACCATGGCAACATCCAAAAATACCCACCATGGCCTAATAAGTCAAGAATTTCCCAATAAATATCTTATTATTATATTGAAAATACTTCTTTGAACTAAGACTTAGCTTAACTAACTCTGCAAATTGAATGTTGCATCTTTCTAATGCTTCTGAGTCTCTGAGATTGTTTTCATTATTGTTATTATTGTAACTATTACTGGGATGAAATTATTTACTCATGGAGCTAAATGAATATTTTTATTGATATTCAGCTCCTTACTGCATTAGCCCAGCGAGCTGCATCCACAAAATTCCTATCCCCTCTAAAGCTGCAGGTTTCTGTGTCACTGGGAGTGGTGATGACTGTAGTTCCCATTGTTTTCTGTGATTGGGCTGCATCAGGGCCACAACAAAGAAAGTGGAATTTGAATGTCCTCCCTTTAGCAGGCTCTTTGCCATGAGGGGACACCTCGTTATCCTCAAGAAAGAAAATAAAAACATCCTCCTCTGTGACCATTGGTTCTCAAGAAGACAGTGTTTGATTTCAGGATCTTTTCCTTTTTATTTGTTTTTGGCAAGCCTGGACAAATTAGAAATAGCCCACAGCAGTGTAGTGATGGTGTGGCTGTTGGGTGGGGGACACGGACAGCCGTGGTCAAGTGGTTAAAGTGCATGCATGCTTGAGAACTGATAGAACTGACTTTTGATTCTGGGCTGGTCTCTGACTCACGTGTGACCTTGGGACAGTGTCTGCTACCGATGGCTTTACTATTTTCCTGTTTACAATGAAGTGTCAGGAGAGTGAGGTAGTCGTGTCCTGGTTAATGCAAGGTCATAAGGTTTGTGTCTGAGGTCCTAATGAGAGACATTTGGGGAAGTGCAGGGAATTGGGCAGGTGCTTGGTTGGAGTAAATCAGCATAGTTCAAGTAAAATCAATAGATGTATCCCATCTGGAGCGATAAGGGCTTTCCCATCAGTTAAAGCACTAGTTCTGTTAAAAGAGTCAGAGAGGCTGCTCCTTCTCTCCCAAAAAAGGTTGTATCTGAGAATATGCACTCATAACAAGGACTGTAGGCTGTGCAATTTATTGGCAACAACAAGGGCGTGCAGAGGTGAATCGTAGGGCAATTTTAGTACGAAACTTGCAAAATGAATTGGAACCTCACATGCCACTTTTGACTCTTTGTCAAGGACAAATTAAAATTGGCACCCCTCTGTCTAGCAATATAAAATTGTTAGCATCTGCATCACTTTTGTTGGTATATCTATGAAATAGATCAAGTAAACGTGAGGTAAAAATGCAACGTGGGGCTGGCTCTGTATTTCAGCAGCCTTACAAATAGGTCCTCTTGCTGGCACTGCTCTGCAGCCTGTGATAGTTTAACTAAACTTCTGAAGATGGCCCAATTCAGCTCCCTGTCTGGGTGTTTTCTGATCAGTTTAAAACAATATTTTACCACTCGTCTCTAGAGGTAAGACAAGCTGACAAACCAAATTGACAGTAATTGAAGTGCTCACAGAAAACTTTTAGTATTTTACAACATTTCAATGGAAAGAAAATCACAGCTTAATCCAAGGAGCTTTTGCTTAGAGCAGACCTTCCTTTCCAAAATCTGTACTGTAATATTACACAATAGACTGAGGTGCTGATAATGCCACATAGAATGGAGTTGTTAATGATCAAGTTAATGTTAAAAGCCATTATTGCTCATTGACATAATTCTCAGAACATTATACTGGAGAAGTGCACCTTTTGTGTAGCAACAAAATGACAAAATGGAAATGTTAAAAGTTGAGTGCCTGAATAATAGTCTGTGAAATCATTTAGACAAGATCATTGTTGTTGCCATTGTGAAAGAACCAGAGAGTGGCAGAATGAGAGACACAAAAAAAAAAAAAAAAAAAGAAAAAAAAAAGAAAAAGAAAAAGGAGTGGGGGGGGGGGAGGGAGGGGGAAGGAGGAAGAGAAAAGGAAAGGCATGCACCGGAGTGTCTTTCCCTAAGATGTAAAGAGGATTCCCAGTCTTCTGCTTTCTCTGCCTCTCCCATTTGGAGGGTTTGGTCTAACCACAGAGCACCCTCCTCTGGCAGCTCGCCTAAAGAGAAAGCCTTGGGGATGGGACCCATCACCCAGACATTAGGGTGACAAACTCTGCCCAAGGCAAGCAAAGTATTTCTTTGACAGTTTGCCATGAAAAATCTAGGACAGTGGCATTATGTAAAAAAAAAAAGTCAATGGGGATGCTTTTGTTGTTTGGCCCTGAGAGGGAGTTATTGGCACGGTGGAGGGACTGGCGTGCTCGTGAGCATCCTTTGCCTTTAACTGGAGGACTTGCAGCTCACACTGTAAAACCCTCTGAGCCACACACCACCCACGGGCATCCTGTTGACTCTCTGGGCCTTAATAAAGCAGAGAGAGAGCGCAGAGTTGTAGTAATGGGCTAAAGCAGCAGACAGCCTATTAAACGCCTGCAGTGGAGGGACACTTTGCTGAGCAATATACTGTACAACAAGCCTGTGTTAAAACATTGACCCACAACATTTGGTCCATAAAAATAGTTACATTCACAGGGACGCCTGGCAGTGATAGCTTTAATGCGGGGTCTGTGTCATGGTATAAAACAAATGACTTCCGACGTTACAGTAAAAGCTCCACTGAAAACCTTTTTGTGTAAACCAGGGGGCACAGCAGAACGAGCTGTAGGTGATGGTGTTGCTCCTGAGCCACCCACAACCATTCTGCTTTTGTGCAGAAAACCTTCAGCCTGGAGCTGGTCCCTCCCCAGCCCTCCTTGCTGTCTCACTGTGACTGGGCCAATGATCATGGAAAAGGCACCAAGGACATTTTATTTTTTTGTCGCGCTTTTTCACTTTGGATTTTGTTTTCATGTCTCATTTCCAATGGATGTGGCTTTCTGCTGAAGAATTACCTGTACTGTAAAGAGGACTTTGGCTTTGCTTGCTTAGTCTCTCCTACCTCCAACATATCATAGAAATACTGCGCAGCCTTTGTTGTGCAAAAGCACTTGCCTAATACGTTTGGAGACCTTATCAGCAACAGAATGTGGCGTCACCTTATGCAGTGTGCTGGTGTTTCTCCAGCACAAGCCAGTTTGGACCCGTTCTTGTTTTCAGGTGAGCTGTTTGGAATACAGGGCCACCCTTCTCCAGCCCACCTTGCAGCCTTCACCCTTTACATCTCCCTAGCACATTCACCCTCCCGGAGGGCTTTGAGTGTCCTCTTAGTGTCCCTGAAATCTTCCACAAAAGTATCCAGTATAATTGCCTCTAGTTAGCATCTTTCTCAGGATATCTTCCTACAGGGTCTGCTGCTCTTGGCACCCTTTTCCTCTGACCCCGGATACTACTGAATTAAATCTCTTCCATGGCTTGGCTATGAATTGCAGCCTAAAGTCCATAACTAAACTGTGCATGGTATTGGAATTCAGTACGAGCTGCAGCCAGCGATTAGGAATGGTAGACCTTGCCATTTTATCTGTCATGACAGGATGGAAATTTCAGGGAAGAAAAATTACTGGCAGGTCACAGTTTGGAAGGAAGGTAGCACTCATACAGAGCTGCTGTGCTTGTTGCTATACGTAGTGTGAAGGATAGTGCAGTTCTTCAGGAGAAGCTGCAGCCCCCAAAGAAAGGTTTGTTTTTAAAGGTATGATCTACAACCTAATATATATACATATATTTATATGTATTTATACTTATTATTCTGCCTTCAGACAAGATAAAACCAGCAAATTTGGGGCAGATCTCTACGGCTCAAGTTTTTTTCCATGAAGATGGCCTTGCTGCTGCTCAGTTCTGCCTGGTTGCAGCTGTACAGAGACCATGTGGGGACTGTTGGATCTGGGAGGATATTGCAGGCCTGAGCCTGTTGTGGGTGTTCAGGGCACCCTGCAATGTGTCTGTGATGCCTCAGCGTTGTTACTGTGGTCCTCTTCAATGGAGGGAGAAAAATTGTAACAGCTTCTGAGTTCAGAAAGAAGTTCAGTCTGCCCTGATAGCCAAAATCTGCACTATATCTGGCTGATTTTGCCAGCTCCAAGAAAATGACTTGGATCCGAGAGCAAGAGCCATCCTGTGCACTCTTAAATGAGCAGCATTCAGTAGAAGTGAAATTATTGCTCCTGACAGTTTCCCTATTTCTTGCCATTTCTTTATCTCACATTGAGCTGAGGCCAGCTGCTCTTCACCTAGATATTTATTTCTGCTCAATACCAATCAGCTGAGCACTATCTGTACCTCCTCACAAGGAGCTGGGAGCCACGAGACCACCGTGCTCACTGCAGTCTTTCCAGTGTGCAGACCTCCTGGTCCCATCCATCAGCTGGATTAGCGATGCGATGCAGCTGAGGTGCAGGTTCACCAGACTGTAATTCGGAAGAGATAAGGAGCATTGTAACACTGAGGGATCTGGCCTATAAAAATAAGGGAATCCCGCTGATTTTTAGTTATTTATTTATTTCTTTTTAAAGTCCTCTAGGCAATTTAGTTGTATGTACTTAGTTTGGGTGAAAGGGCCAATTGTCAGAGTCCAGGGGTGTAGGCAGAGGTTAATGGCTCTGTGAGCCTTGTGGGTTCTTCCAGTAGCTTCCTTTTCATAGAATTGCATGAGCTGGGAGGGATCTTTAAAGGCCATCTGGTCCACCTTCCCCCATGAAGAGGGACACTCACAGCTCAGTCAGGTGCTAAGAGCCTGCTCCAGCCTGACCTTGGGTGCCTCCAGGGATGGGGTATCCTCCATTTCTCTCTGTGAACAGGGAGAACTTGCAATAAAGTGGTTAAAATACGGCGTGTAGAAAGATGGGATTTGAAAACATTGTCTAAGCTGTGGCAGTTTAAGGTGAGGGAACAGATGATGTTCTGATGGGGACATGGTGAAGGAAATTAAAGAGGCTGAGAACTGCTGCACAGCTGTGCAGATGGGGAGAGGCAAGGTGCAAGCAAGGCAAGGCTGGAAAGCAAGCATGGGAAAATATTAAACAGTTTGAATATGCGTGCTGTGTGAAATCCCAAATATCTTTTCAGTGCATGCATCTGCATGGCCTATCTACGTCAGAGCCTTCAAGGTCTGGGTGAAACATGACACAAAACTTCTTTTGTTCCCTTTCTCTTTTCAGTTGGTAGTTTATCAAAATGTGTTCAGGTGGAAAATGCCAGAAATCATTCTACCTGTGCATGCTGTTATCTAATTAATGCTCTGACCTTCGTTGCTGCTAACAGGCCAAAATGTTTCCTTCAGAGGGATTTGTTATAAAGAACTGGGAGCTGTACAAAACATTTCGAGGAAATGAAACTCAGCCAGGAAAAGAACCTCTTTCAAGACATCCTACACGCATACATACACACAGAGAACAACCAAACCTGTTGATTAATATCAGCTTTAACCAAAGAAATGTCCCTTTGGAGTGGAGGACCCGAGTCCCATGTGTCACCCCAAGAGAAATTTAAGTCTGAACGTGGAGTTTTATGGAGAAAGTGCTGATACAGCTGCAGCACGGCACGGCGTTATGAATGGAGTGTTGATAAGCACTAGGAGCAGCCATGCTATCAGACTTACAGTGCAAACCAGGCATGTGCACAGGTCACTGCCTTTTACGAACACATGTTCCCTGATCTTATGACAAATAGGAAAGTAGCCCATGTTGACCTTTGAAGCCTGTTGCAAAGTCATTGCTGAGCTATTATTTGAGTAGCTTGAGGTAGAATAATGTTCAGCTCAGCTTCCTGGAGCTGCATTTGAAATGCAATTAATTGACTGCTGTTAGTTGTCAATTAACATTTATTATCAATTAGTTCATCAAATTGATTAGTTGGCAGGACCTTAAAGCCTAAATGCACTCCTTTCCATTATAAATATGTCTATAAGAGTAAAAGCTACTCACTAATTGATGTCAAACTGAAATTGCTTATGTTGGTCAAGAGACAGAGCACATTGTTTTTTAAATCCATATTAGATTAATTTTGCAGCAAATAGATCAGCAGTGCACTATTTTAGAACGTTGTACTGTCAGTGCCCATGCCTTTGTGCAGCTCTCTTACAGCCGTTGTTGGGTGCAGGTACAAGGTAGGACGTGTCAGGGACCTTTTTCTGTGTTGGAAAAGCGATACTGTTTCGGATAACCAGACTGATTTTACATCAGTCTGCCCTCTAAAATGGCTTGTGGCGAAATGCCTGCCATGAAAGCCATTTGGTTTAGTAGACACTGCAAAACTGTTTACGTTTCTCCCTCCTCCCCCTGCCCTGCTTTAGACCTGCCCAGAGTTTGACGGGCTGCTCTCATACTGCAGGCACTGATCAGGGTTATTCAAGAACACCTCTTTGTGACCGAAACAGAAGACAAAAGATAGTCATTATCTATTTCTCAAAAAAGAAAAAAGAAAAAAGCAATGGGAATATTCTTTCCAGTATTAATTCTTTGAGGCTAGCAAAGAGTTCCTATGTTTGTGAGAGCCTTACGAAAGAGAAAAGAGATGTCTGAGTTAGTTTTACAGTTCTAACTGCAATAGTTGTCTTGACTTTGGCAATTTGCTCTTAATCCTCAGGCGGAGGAGCAGACAAAATCCCGAAAAGTATTCCTTTAACTTTTTGCGCGCACAAAATACCTGAGAGGGGTTATTCATTTTCACTGCCTTTGTGCAATGAGATTATTCCTGCATCCCCCAAAACTGTGACCTAAATATGGCTGAAAGACACAACATGTGACCTGCTTAGTGCTGCCTGTCATGGCCTGGAGCCACAGCAGGAACTCTATTAGTGGGAACAGCACAGATGCTACCAGATGGCCAACATATTGTCCAGAGATGACCCATGTATAATTGCAGAAAGTTCAATACATTCAGGTTTTGAATTTAATTGCATTGACCACCTTAGCTACTGCTGCAACACAATTTAATTTATTTAAGGTGGAAACTTAACTTCCACAAGGGAGAGAATCTTTATGCTTTTAATATTGCGTTTGCGTTTTGCAGGCTGTAGGAACACAAGCTCTGTGCATGCTAACAGATGTTTACAGAGGTCAGGCTACCTGAATGCAGTTCAAGCAATTCAAGCAATGAGGGAACAATACAAGATTTCTTTCCCATTCACTTCCTGCAGTTTATTTAGATCAAGTTCCATGGGACCAAATCTGGCAGTCTTGACTCAAGCAAATAGCCCGTTGGAGACAGCAAAAATAAACAAAAGGACTCCTTTAAATATTTGAGCATGAGGTGTTTGCTTGATTAGCGACTGCATGACAAGATGCTTAATTTTTATCTTTAAAAGATGCATTTTAGGCAAAGAGCACAAATTACTTATTAAGTCTTTAGACAGTGAAGTAAAATATTTATTCAGTTTCCCTCCTGCATTTCATAGCTGTATTGTGTCAGCACAGCCCTCATCCCAGGAGCCTCCTGGATCCATCTTGGGGCTGATGATGATGTTAACTATACATTGTGCATGCCCATGAGCATGATGGGAGACAGGGACTTGCCGACAGACTTCCTCTCAGACCCCATTGGCCTGGCTGAGGGGTTTGGTGGGTGTTATCTGTTGTAGGTACAATGTGGGCCACTCCCTGAAGCTGGGAGCAAACTGAAGTGCAAGTGCTTCACTGGGAAAACAGTGTTTTCTCAATGGGCCTGGTCAAAAATCTGCAAGTTAGCATTTGTTATTGTTGAATGTGGTAACCTTTGAATGGGGTTTTATGAGCCCTAGCCTCTACTTAAGGATAAAATATTAATAAAATTCCCTTTCTGCTTCTAACTGTGCCAGTACTCCATATTTTCTATTTCTACCTCTTCCCTTCCTAAATGGACTACCTAAGCTGTAAGCTTTCATTGCAAGGTACTATATGTATTTGTTTAACATTAAAGTAGAACAGCCTAGACTTGCTTGGCCTGTAAAATCCTAAACATACTGGAAGCTTTATTAGTTTTTTGGTTTTTTTTCCTTAGAGTGAGCCATAATCTACTGAATTCTATTCATTATATTAAACCATTCATCAGCTTCCAGTAGGGTAATTCACAGAAGTGGTCAACCATCAATAGGTGACATAAAATCTGAGTTTTTTGGGTTTTTTTTTTTTTTTTTTTTTTTTTTGTATGTGTATGTAATACAGAAAAGATAAGTTGTTGATGAGGGATGGCTTCAAACCATAACTGTATGCATTTCTGCATCCAAATTGCAAAGGGATGTGTGGGCTTCTGGCCCAGTGATTGAGTAGAAGGCTCCATCTCACAGTCTGACTACAGACTCACGTTTTCCCTAAATTTAGTGGTCAAGCTCTTGATCTGTGTTCACCACAGCCGGTGTATCAGACTGATTTCCTTCACTTGCAAAAAGGAAAACTTATTTATCAAAACCTTTACAATGAAGAGTTACGTTTTAAGGATGGGGGAGTAGGTGAATATTGCTCTTTTTTCTTCTTTTTTTTTCTTTTTTTTCCATACTGTCTCTAATCAAATGTAATCACCACAGCATGTGTTATTGATTTTGTAATTGCTTCTTGGATGGCTTGGGCCCCAAGACTGCTACACTTTGTGAAGATGTCATTCGGGTTATATATATAGGCTAATGGATGATGTAGCTTTTTATTAGGAAAGCCCTCTAATATCTCAGTTAAAGATGAAAGACTTCTCCCAGAAGGCCTGGTTGGTAACACTTTTCCGTGTGACGAGGCAGCAGTCTGTCACTAATACTTCCTTTGTACACCTTACTTCAAGTGATCTCGTTGACCAAACTACTGTAAAATAGTGAGGCAAAAGGTACAGATGCTGTCCATGTAAAGCCTGTGCTTCTGGCATCTGAGCTGGTTCAGGTGGTTTGCCTTGATGCCTGAAAAAGAAGTTGCTACTGCGTTGAGCCTTCCCAAAACTGAGCAGCTGTTTCTAGGTATTAGCTGTGTATCACCTAACACACCTCTGAAGAAGTTCTTGTGTGTATATATATGGGATCACAAGGGAAAGAGGATAAGGGAAGCAGAGGCTACGTGGGCACTGGATTTGCAGTGTGTACAAAGAACTGCCCTGTTTGAAGGGAACCAGTTGTTTCTTGGATAAGGTGGGATTTACATTATCTTGTGTGAGTTCTTCTAACACAATGTCATTTTCACCAACCAGAAAATCCATCTTGAGGTGTCAGTGAAGCATGAAGTGCAGCTGGGACTCAAATTTATGAAATGCCTGAAGTCTTAAAGTGGGGTTTGAATGCCAAAATAGGGCTGGAACTGGCATACAGGGAATCCTGAGGAGAGGCACTGCCTAGTTGGATAGGCTCTCCCCCTAGTATGCTGCATCGTCACGGTTTTTGAAATGGCTGATGTGGCCTGGAGGCTCACTATTGCCAGGAAAAGTTGCTCTTGCTGCCTTGTCTGCTCTGTGCATTCCCATACTCCCTCCTGCATGAGGTCTGGTGCTTGTCCAGCCGCTTAGTGCTCAGGTTCATCATGCTCAGCTATGAGAAAAGCAACCCAGAGGGTTAAAAACATGCAGCTCTGAGTAGGAGCTAACAAAGTTCTCTAGCAGAAAGAGTCTATGAAGGCTAACCTGTTGACAAATTCTATTGACAGCCCTGTGCTCTCAGCTCCCACTTTTAGGGTGTTTCATGGGAAGGCTTATGGTCCCCCTTCTCAAGGTGCGGATTAACACAGAGCTCTGGGTTTGAGAGGTTCAGTGCTGGTTCTCCTGCTTCAAAAACCTCAAGTGTCCCTTTTTCTTTTGAGCTCAGTGAGAGTGAGCTCACCTGGATTTAGATGTCTAGATCAGAGCTAGTCATTTGGGGCTTCCTTTAAGCCAAGAAAGAGAAACAGATCCTTTAAAATCTGGCCTGATTTTATATCTGCTTGCAGATGAGGTTAATCCTACATTAATGGCATCTCTTTTTTCTAGCCTGAATGTGAGAAGGGCCTGGCTCAGATGTCTGTAAGATAGACATCTGCATTTGCTCACATAAATCCCACCCGTAGAGCCACTGCACTAATGTGAAGAACCAAGATGAATGGCTTCAATTAATTACAACAATAATGATTTAGACTCTATAGTCTAAACATAGAAAATAGTATGAGTTTGGGTATTTTTTCTGAGATGTAGGCCATATCTTTCCTAGGTACTGATCAGATTATTTTTGATTCAGTGGGGCTTGTGCTGAGTAGTTGGTTACAGTGGTAGGGAACAGTCATGGTGTCTCCGTTAGGCAAGCCAAACTAATGTACTCTTCTTGAAGGTACGGATTGATAGAAATAAAAGGAGTGTGCTCATGGTGAGGGCTTGTTTTTGTCCTTTCAAGTGGTATCAGGAAAGCAATGCTTCTGTTGAAGATACCTTTTTTAAAAGAACAATGGCTGCAACTTTCTGAAACTACTTGCGACCCTCAGACACACTCTTTATTAGTGTTTCTCATTCAGTGAAGGCTGAATCAAACAAATGAAACTAATTACTCTTGAAGTTGGGTATTGCCTTCTTGAGCTTTATGAGCCTATTTTTCTGAAATTAGAAATTGCCTAACTACGTGGAACATTTCCAGCAAAACTGCTTCCTACAGCCACAATTTAATTTTTACAGTCACATAAGTGCTTTGTAGGCTACCTCTGTGCAGGCAGCAGTGACATCCAGTGGTCAGTGACCTGATCACAGGTCTTCTCCTAGAGCCAAACCGCTATGACTCACCTGGGTTGGCACCTCTCTCGGCTAATTTTGTGTGACCCAATTCTAGTTTAATGCACGAATTCCACTGGCATTCTTTATTTTCTTCCAGAAACTGTACGATTCTCAGGTTTCTGTTCTCTTAAGTTTCAATAGAGACTGTAGAAATTATTGAATTTTAAAAAATAATATCAAATTTTAGGCGGTTTGGCTTCCATTTAATATGTTTTTAATATGGCTGTCTGGTAACAGGTGTTAAAATCAGGAGGAACCCATTTGGCTCAGATTTGTAGGTTATGTGAATGTCTAAAGAAGAACTGAAGAACTAAGTGTAGGTATTGATAATGAAGAAATGTGACCTGGATTCTCTGGAGATCCCATAGTAGGAACTTTAGAGTAGTAATTCACATTTCCAGCAGGAAATGTCACGGTTGCACATGTTAAGGGCAAAGAATCATTACTTTCCAACTGCATATAAGAAATTTCATAATATTTTTGAGGATGACACTGAGTCCTAGTATATTTACTTCATAGTACTCATCAGAGTATCACTGTGCCTCTTTTCCTTCCAGCAGGAAATGTGAAGTTGCAACAGAGATCCTGCATGGGTCTATTTTTAATATTAGATAATTTAGTTTAAATGCAATGGGTCTGATCCAAAGTGAGTCAGCGCAATATAGACAAGACTGAAGACTATGGTTTTTATTTTTTCTTGCAAGCAAACCATGGGACTATGCCCACAGTTATCTACCTCTAATTGCATGAAAAACTGCTGAACTGATGGAGTGCATTCAGCCTGCTTGTACCTCCTCTCTGCTTATAAAGACCATGAGCAATTCTAACACAGGGACGCATGGTCCACCTTAATTTTAAATAGATACTCCTTTCAGTTATGTCAGCTACTTAAATTTATTTGCAGACAGTCAATTCATATTGATCATAACTCGACCTTAGAATGACCTTCAGCAAAGGTACTCTATGACTGCTATAGATATTGTGATCAATACTGGAGTGCAATTGACTACACCTAGTTACTGATAAATGAAGTTAAAAAAAAAAAGTACACTATTTTCAGAAACCAAGATAACTGCTCATTTAGTCAACTGTTTGCAAGGGTTTAATATTGATACATGAAGTTCTAATGACATCTTTGGGCATTCTCAAATGGTAGAAAACAATAGGGTGCAGAGTCACTGTTGCACGTTAAGGACAAAGAATCACCGCTTTCCAATTTCAAATAAGAAATTCCATGATATTTTTGACAGTGACACTGAGACGTAATACATTTACTTCATAGTACTCATCAGAGTATCACCGTGCCTCTTTTCTATTTGCACGAGCCAGGTCTAGCAAAATAAAACCCTGTATTACTTCAGACGGAACAAAGCCTTTAGCACCACTTATTTTACTTTAGTACCACTCTCCTTTGCACATTTATGCCTGAATTAAATTGCACATCCCCAGGTATAACCAACTGTAATCATGAGGAAGAGATTGCTGTGGTCTCAGCACATCTGCTGCACGTTGCTATGCTTCCCCGCACTGCTGAAGTTGAAAGGGGAGATGCAAGGGACGTGTTTTCCTGCTATTTTTTTCTTGCCTGGCTCAATGTCCTGCTGAGCAATGGGAGCTGAGCACCAGCTCTGAGATGCAAGCAAATGAAAGTCCACTGGTAAAATGGTGGCTCTGCATGTCCTCCCCTTCAGTCTTTGCCATACAACCTGGGTCTGACGCTCTCTACGTATGCCCTGGGGTTTTTATTTATTTATTTTAGACGTTGATTTTTACATCTGTGATATTCCTTACAAAGGAAATTAATTAAATGGCAGGATGGTTAAAGCTGCACAAATCAGAAACAGGAGGGGAAACGTTCTGCAGGCGCAGACCTCCCATAGATCTCCCCGCACTCCTCAGGGTTTTCCCTAGGCGCTTAAATTTCCCTCCCGATTCCCAAAGTTAATCTCCTGATCATGTTTCTTCAGTCAGCATTTTTTCCCCCGTTGTTTCTTGTAGACTCCATCCTCCTTCAAGCTCCCTCTACATCTTTAGCTGAACTATTTATTAATAAACTGTGTTTTCAGTGTGTTGGTACATCAATAAAGTACCAAGTAGTTCAGTTAGTCAGCATTCTGGGAAATCCTTTGCTGTATTGAAGAAGTGTAAATCTCCATTATTGCTTCCCATAGCACAAATAAAGAATAGCCTCTTACCTTCACAGCATTTTCTTTGTTAATTTTTAAGGGTGAATGCATAAATATTCCCTAGCAAAGAGGATCAGTTTGTGCCCAGCCTGCATACCAAGTGCTCTTTGGTTGGTTGGTTGGCATTGGCATAGCCTCAGCCACTACCTGCGAATTCAGCATGAGGGGAAGGTAGCCAGGGTGAGCGCAGCAGGAAGCAATACTGAAATGTTCAGAGGAAAATAATCATCAAGACTGTAGGATTTTTTCCAAAGTGAACCGAAACTGGAGGCTTTAGCGATTAGCCCATGACTGATTGAAGAGGTATGTCACCTGCTACTACATGACAGCACACCCCATCGCAATGCAATTGCCTGCCTGGAGTCATTATGGTGTATTACATCCTTTTGTTATCAAACTGTGTCATGTTGCATCACAGTCAGAAGCAGCTGGATGGAGACATGGCTGACACATTGCCTGTAACAGATGCAATGAGACATCGTGGCCAAAGCACACATACCTGCTTTTAGTCAAGGCTCAATTTGCTCTAAGTGTATTTTGACATTTCTACAGAGGGCTTGAAGTCACAGGTAATCCCTTCTGCAATTGCTTGCTCTGTTTCAAGACACAGGCCTTTTGTTTGTCTAGCAAGAAATTCAAGCTTTAAATTATGTTTGCTTGTTCCAGTGTTGTCAAATGGGTGGGAAAACTTGCTTCTTCCATTTATCGCAAAGAAGACATGAAATATTTGCAGAGCATCTATTGGTCCAAATGTTTTAAACCCTAATGCAAAAAGGCATTCAACAAAATTAAGCAGGCTTTTAATTACTCTTTGAAAAACTTGTATAAGAATGAAGAAACTCTGCTGAAAGTACTGAGAGCGGGTGTCCGAACTACTGGAAAAAAATGAGATGTATTATGATGGTGATACTACAAAAGCAATAACATTTCCCTGTATTAATTAATCTTGAATTGAAGCAATTTTTTTTATATGAATGCATATGACATTCATGGCATGCCAAATTAATTCTTTATGATCAGAGCACTACAATCAATACTAAATGAATTCATAATGATAAGATACTTAAAATAAAGCGTTACCACAAAAAACAATAAAAGGCCATCATCAGAACTGCAGCCTACTGATAAAGCATTGCTCAGCAAGATGGTACTGGCTACGACTGTCAATGACATCTCCTTATTTATTCTTTTGTTTGACCTCTTCATCTCCCAGTTCTTCTTGTAAGAATATTTTGCATGCCGCTGTGTGGCCTTGTGCAGTGAACTCAATGGATTTCCTAATACTGGTGTACAGTGGTGCCTTGTATTCTCATTGGAGCAGTTTCTCAGGCTTTCACCCTTTGGGAATCAGCAGTAATTTATCTGTGGAAAGCTACATTACCTTCTGTTAAAACAAAATGGTGCCTGCTTTGGAACTTTGTTGTGTTAAGAGATACTTCAAACATGAGGAAAACATAAGTGATGGTGAATACTGAGTAAAGAGAGTCATGTGCTGAATATCAGAGGAAATTTCTACTTTAGGGAAAGGGTTGTACACAAATGAAGACACCAATAAGGCATTCAACTTTTTCATTTGTATGGTGATTTTTTTATTTTTATATTTTTATTTTGGTCATGTTCCTCTTGTTCTGGATGGGGCGGTCACCAGAACTGTGTATGTGGTGTTGGTCAGTGCTGGCTCTAGGGTTGGGGCGCAAGTCAGAAGAGTGGCTTGTGACTGTGGGCTTGGGGCTAGGCACCGGAAGAGAGTTTGGGGATGCCAGCTTTTTGTTAGGTTGTGTTTTTTCCCATCTGTGGCCTGACTAGTACAAGTGAACTTAGAGGGGCAGAGACCTAGCAGTACAGATCCTCCTTTACTTTGACAGTATGTGCTTTGAAATTTGTTTTGTAATAGGAGTATTGTTATAGAAACCTGTTGCTGAAGAGCAGACCTTCTCAGGAAAGCCTCTCGTATTGGTGTGTTACCCATCTGGGCTGTTGTGCAGCTTCTGAAGTAAAAGAAATTACCTGTACTGTATAGTGTAGCTGACAGCTAAATCTGCCCTAATCTGCCTTAATTACGTTCTTCAGTTCAGAGTCTTTCTGGTGATTTGAGGGTGGGAGGTTCAGTGGGGAATAAAACAGTCAACCACTTTCACTTCTAGTTGGAAGAGGGGAGAATTAGCTGGATGACATTAGGAGAGTTTCTAAATATCTCTCCTGCCAATATTTGATTAGGGACTTTAATTTCATTAGACAAACTGATTTTTTTCATTAGCCAAACTGATTTTTTCATGCATTGCTCTCTCCTTTTAATGTGTAAATTACATGGGATTTGACTCTCATTATGGCATTGATATGGGTGCTGCCTTCAAACGGACCCTGGTGCCAGAGCCGTGCACGTGGCCGGCTCTGCTGAGAAGAGCTGCTTTTTGTTTCACCCAGATAGACTGTCTAGGTTGGTGACATATGTGCATGCAGTCCTGCATCTTTGTGTATGCTTTTTTTTTTTTTTTGGGGGGGGAGGGAGGGGGGTAAATTTCAGTGGTTGACCCGGCTCCCCTGGTGCTGGCTATGGGATGAACCAAAGTAGGACTGTGCATTATCAAGTGTTGTTTGGGTAAGATTGTGAGATGGAGCTGCTGGAGGGTCATTTCAACAAGATAAGTGCCGACTTTGAACCCAGGAAGTTTAGCTGCTCTGATGACAGAAGAGCCTTTGTGTTTCTAAATCAAAATTGTATTATATTTCAGTTGTATTAATTTTAGATTTTTTCTCTAATGCTGCGTGCACGTTAGTTTTACAAGAATATTGTCACTTATCCTAACAATGATGAGATGTCTTTTTATGTTACTTCTACTGATCAAATGATAAACCTAAAAAGCATGGAAAGGTATTTCAAAAGAGGATATTTTGCTTTTTTTTTTTTTTTTTAAGGTCATTTGGTGTAAAACATAGCAGGAAAAGATGCAAGATGGCTTTTTCCTAGTATTTGTATAATAATGACTGAATAATTTCAGCAATACACTGGTCCTAAAATCTGATGCACTTTGTATATATGTGATCGTAGTTCCTGGTATTGCTAATTGCCTGGTACTGCATGTTCCTAATAACTGAGCCATATAACTGTGTCAATATTAAGCATGTGAATTGCAAGTAAAATTAAAGCCAGAATACTTTGGTTCCAATGTCACATTTGTTGAGGCTGAGATAACTCTAGACCTCATACACAAAACTGAATTGGTACTTGTTTTATGGACTTTCTCAGCTGGAGAAGTTGAGCCCAGTTGTTATCGTTAGATAAAACTCTCTGCTTGCAGTGGGAAAAAATTGGACTGAAAAAAGTGTTTGTTTTTGCATTACCTTTAAATAGAGGGGGGGAAAAAAAGGAAAACATGAGCCTTTCTTGAGGTAGTTATAGGTACGCACACTTCATTTTTATAGGCTAATGTTTGGTAAGTAAATGTGTTGACTGAATTTCTATAATAATTTTGAAGGCGTTTATATTAAAAAAGCTTATTTTTTTATATTGTTGAGTAGAGCTATTTTGAACAGAAGTAGAATAAACTTTGGTATTTGGGAACTTTATTTTTGAAGTTTCAAACGTGTTCTGCTTTGGGGAAGACTAAAGTTATCATCCCAGCAGAGCTCTGGGTTACAGTATCCAATGGAAGAGCCAATTTATTGCTCATTGAAGTGATCAACAGTTCAGAGCTAATAGGGTTGAGGTATTTCATGGTTTAGACAGATTGTAACATTTTGTTTGTCAGAATTGTTAAAAGTGGAATCCTGGAGTCAGTTATTTGATGCATGGAGATTATATATATATATATTACGTATGGAACTACTTCATTTTAAAGTTTCCAAATGTTCATGGGTTCTTGAGAAACAAAAATCATTTTCATACTCTAAAATAACGAGCAAGGCTTCCTTATCAAAAGCTACTATTCTGCAGTCTGTCCTTTACATTTTTGCACGTTTGCTACGTCAGATGAATAAATGTTTTTCCTCATATTATATATTAGGAGTGGGATTATTTCTACTATATATAGCATCATTATATAATAAGCTTTCTTGGAGTGCTTGGTACTGTACAAACCACAAAAATTTTTGCTTCAGTGACCTTGTAATATAAAACTGAGGGAGCAATCATATTGCATTATGTGCCAGTGCAATGAAATTAGTTTTGCACTGCCTAGGCAAAAGGATCTCCCTTGTCATCCAAATCACAGGACTGGGGCCAATATGCATGCACTCTGCCTGTTTGTTTGTGCCATACAAATGGCAATACTAGGAAATATTTTTAAAAGTTGATGTCCTTTTCCCTCTGTATTTATCTTTTTTTTTAATACTTCTCTCCTTAGTAAAATAAGTCTGTTCAACAGAGTTGAAATGACTTATGTTAATTTTCCAACGTAGACATGGAACGCTTTCAGTTGTTTTGACACCACTAGTGGTCCAGCTAAAAAGCAGAGATCAGTTTACAGTCAGGACCTCTCATAATACAGCAAGTGTTTATCAAGGCAAGGTACACAGGAAGAGCCCATTATAATTTGGCCAAGAATTGAGGATGAGCTTTAAACTTGCGGAATTTCTTTATCATCGTCTTTTTCTTTAAATCCAGGCTTATTTCTGATTTGCTTTTTTCACAGCTCATGCAGCCAAAGGAGGAAGATTTTCTAGCAGTGGGGGGTAGGCTTATTAAAATTCATCATGATTCTCTTTATTGAAAGGAGTAAACAAGAATCAGTTTTCTTAACTGAAGAAGTTGGCTGAGTTGCAGGTTCATCTCTGTCAGAATGAACTCCTGTAGAAATTTAACTCAAGAAATGAGAGGTACACAAAACCAGTGTGACTTCTTCTTTCAGTGGGAGCCTGGGACAGGTGTGTGGGGCCACACGAAAGATTTGATAGGTTTTACCTTCAACACGTCACCAGAAGGACTTCTAATGATGAGTGGTTGTGTAATTTTGAAGCAAATAGATGGGCAATTAGCTAACAAAATGCACATTATGCAAAGTAGAAAGCTATTGCAAAGACCAGGTTTGTCAGGTTGGCCAGGAAGAGCCTTATACTGCCCATTCCAAACCCTCTGAGAGATTAATTTCATGCCCTTCTGAGCTGTGGATGGGCTCTATTTTTGGTCCCTGGAGGAGACATTGCATTTCCCCAATCCCTATGGCCCCTCCATCTGTTTGAAGCATATGATATTGATATCAGCACTTTTGGTAAAGCGTGGGCTCTGAAATGCACGTATTGCATCAGGTTCCATGGAGTCTACAGTCTCAGAGATGGATAGGCAGAGATGGAGGGCAGCCAAGGAAGGCGACTGCTTGGGAGGGTGAAGGCTGTCTTAAGCAATGGCTTAGATTGGTTTCAGGGCCTTCCTCTCTCTAGTGTTTGCTACATTTCCACCAAATATAAAAGCAGGCTTGCATTTCAGGCTAGCTTGGGCTTATTTTAACCCTGGATCATATGTGTTTCATAGGTACCGGTCATACTACAAGCTTAAATATTCTTTTCCTCACATGTTCCCTTTCAAATAGGCTCAAAACAGATTTCATTTTTAAACATTTGGAGTTTTTTTCATAGAGTTTCCCCAGTCAATACAATATCCGTGCCATCTTGGTTTGCAGTTGTACATACAGTATTACTGTATTAGCTCTTAATGAAGAACTCATGCAAAAACCAGATTCCCTTCACACTAACTACAGAAACATGTTATGGGAATGTGACCATATAGCTGTGTGGAAAATGATATTACTTGCAGAAGATTTGTTGTCACATAACAGCCTGCTCATCTGCTGATTGCTATCTTGCATTTATTGTGCATCTTCCTTTGTGTAGTGACTGTGATACATTCTGAATTGTCTAAAATCTCTACAGTGAAACAAAATTAAAAAAAAAAATTAAATCCTGAAATACCTCTGCTAGGATCAAGCTAAATCTGAACTAAAAGCAAATTTATACATATGCTGTATATTAAGCTTAACCAGGGGAACGCCCCTTTCCTTTGGTTTTTGGAAAAGAGTCCCACATTGTCACATGTAAAGGGACATTTCAGCACTGATTTTCATTTTCACGAGATTAAAAGTGAAACATGTAACCACAAAGCTGGTTTATGTCATCCCCTGTTGGAGCCAGCAGTAATGCCAAAAATTAGATATTTGATAGGTTTGTGAGAGAAACAGATGCAGGAGGGATGCCATTCCCACAATTTTAAACTCCTTCTTATCTTTAAGCTAGAAAGAACATTCCAGATGAAGAAAATCTATCTTGTTGGCTTTAGAAAATAGAGGAAGAAAGTTGCCAACAAAAAAAAAAAAAAAGGAAAGAAAAAGAAGTTAATTTAAAACCAATGTCAGTCTTGGGGAATTGTAAACCATAATTGAGGGGGAAAGTGTGTGTGTGTGTGTGTGTGCGCAAATATACATTCATAGATGTGTTCACATGTACAAAATAAATGGCTGAGATGAGGCTTTTCCCTTCCTTTTTGATGTCCCTAATGCAACCTGCAGCCTCGCTCTGGCTTTTATAACATTTTTGGGGTGCAGAGAGAGGGGAGAAAGTAAAAGTGAAGGGAAGAATCTCCCCCAAACATACACCCAATAAACTCAGTGAAAGCTAAAGCATCCAAAAAGTATTCTTTCGGCTTTTTTGTTTTGGAAGCAGTTTGTATGTCCCTGTTCTTTTTATTTCATTCTGCCAGCTGTCTGCTAAACAAATCTAGCCAGGTGGGGCTTACAACCCATGACTAAAAAACCTACTAGTGCAGCTGTCCAGCTTGCCTGGAGGAAGAATTCTAACAAATGGCAGGAATGAAAAGATTGGTTTTGTTTTCAAGAAAGTAGCTATGGTACCTTCCTTGCTTCATTTTTTGTTCTGCTTGCTTCAGTTACCTCATGGCCTCCTAAGGTTTTACAGAGTAATGGAAAATCTACTTCCATGGTTTATCATTTAACGTGTTTTTTTGTTTTTTATTCTTTCTTTCTTTCTTTCTTTCTTTCTTTTTCCCTCCCCCTTGTAACGATTGTATTCTGTGTTAGACACATAGGGCAGCTTGGCTTCTTTGAGTGTTACTAAATGTAAAATAATCTGACACTTTCCCTACAAATCGCTGGTAAGCCATATAGTAGCTTAGCTGGATTTTTAAATATTCAATAGTTGAATATATAACTAGTGAAGGGTGATGGTTGGTATTGTTTATCCACAAGCTGGGGACAGAACAGGCTTCTTTGCACTGCTTCATCAATCGACCTCAACTGTGATTTTCTAGTCAGCAAATGAGTGCTTCATTTTCTATGTCTGTGTTGAGCTAAACAAGAGCTGTGCTAAAAATTACCAAACTGCCATCTGATCTATAGTTCCAGCAGTAAGAGAAGATTAGCATGTAAGCCACTGAGCCACCTTGCCTCACTTCTTTTAGGAAAAAAAAGTAACGTCTGGAAGCTGTTTGTCACAAACTTCCACTTATGGAATTCTATAGAAAATCTGCCTCTGATTTTTGTTAGATTACAGACAAATAAAGCATTTGCTTTTGGCCCAGTCCTGCTCCTCTTGAAGTTGGCGGCGTCTTGTTCTCGTGTTGGTGTCTCTGGTGCAGGTCCACAATGATTCAGCTTGATCTGGTGGAATAATTTTGCCAAGGAAGTTACAGGTTTTGGCACTCTACGTCTTGCAGGTTCAAGCTGTAATAGTTCATGTGGCATTAAAACCTCTCAGGGGCCAGAGAGGTTCCTCACAGTGATATAGGCTCTGGTTTTGTTCTGAAGTGAGCGAAATCTTTAAGCATATGCCTATGGAGGTGTGTAAATGGTGCCACTAAAGTCAATGGAGCCACTGTTTGGACCAAATGTCTAATGGTAGGAAATCACATGTGATGTTAAGGCTTCTTTTTGATGGATGCTCTATAGTCAACTGATTATGTGGTTTAAATAAAGCATGTGCTTAACTGCTGAATTGCAGACATATTAAATACTCATAGACTCAATTTCAGTGACTTAGTTATTTTCTGACTAAGTCACCAACTATCAATAACCAAGATGTGAAGATGTGGAGGGGAATGGATGCACTTGGTCCTAATGGACCTGTAGGCAGCAGGTCCAAGCATGTACCTCTTGTAGCATGATTAGACCTTTGCTCTGGAAAGAAATAAGATGTATACCATGCACATTTGGTTCTTGTTACTTATCCCTC
Source organism: Cyrtonyx montezumae (assembly GCF_038088225.1). NCBI lineage: Eukaryota > Metazoa > Chordata > Aves > Galliformes > Odontophoridae > Cyrtonyx > Cyrtonyx montezumae. Next base: position 32,327,533 of record NW_027072078.1, on the reverse strand, counting down.
TGTGTCATCATTATCTTCATAAGAAAAAAATTGATGTGAAAGAGATGCAAAGATTGTTCCCACCCCTCTTTGTAGCACGTGTACTTCTCTGCACCCACCTACCCAATGTCTTTGGATGCTGTCCCCTTTCCAGCTACTCTGACAGGGCCCAGCACTAGGGAGAATGAGGCCTTCTGCATCTCTGTTTCACCACTGGGAAGGTGATGAAGAAGCAATGCAAACTGCCCGGGCTGCACAAGTCAAAATGGCATCCAGCATGGGCACTCACAGCCAGACTGCAGTTGCAGGCACCATTATTTCCTTTTGTTGTATAACAAGGCATGAGTGATATTGGTCGGGGTGCTCACAAGCCAAGAAAAAAGAAGGCCAATTTTTCATGAGGAAATTGAAGTGCTGATGCAGAACTAACCCTCACAGTTTGTTGTTATTTAATGAAGAAGCAGTGAGAGGGGGATTTTTGGCAAAACTTGGTGTGTAAGCATAACAATTGTAATGACATTATTTAACACGCAATAGAGAAACAAAGGCACTTACGGGCTACAATTAAGAACTGTGCTAAGATTCTTGAAGACCAACTGAGGCTAAAAAATTTGGTATATAGGAAAAGAGTCATTTTATTCCTTCATTCAAATTTTTGAACCTACAGTAGGATCCTGTACTCCAGTAATACAACTGGAATTGTCTTTTCGTGATGTTATGCACTGCAGTCTCTGGACATTGTTATCAGCTTCAACTTTTTATATATTTCTCTTCTTCATTAGGCAATGTCAAATGTATATATTATATTAAAAACTCCTATGTTCATTTTGCATACCAGTTGTTTTTCTGAGAACAGTGTCAGAAGGTCTGTACAGTGTATGGAAGATGTGTATGTCTCTATGAAACAGCAGGATAATATTGGGGAAAGTGAGACTTGAGAATTTTCCATAAATCTGCTCATTGTAAAGGAATTCTAGACTTGCAGTATTTTTACAAGAAGCTGTTATAAAAAAGAAAGAAGGGAATTGGGAAGGGGGGTCAGAAACACCACACTGTAGTAATTCCTTCAAGTTTCCATACATTCTCAAGCATGATTCCAAATGCTCTGCAAAGCATACAGTTACTATGCTGGACAAGCCCAAACCACCTCGTCCCTGGAAGAGTGGTGTACCATTTTCATACTAAAACCAGCACCAGGCCCGATACCATGGGAATAGTGCTTTGCTTCTGCAGACCATGTTTAGAGAATGGGAGACCCAAGAACGCTTCTAAATGCTGTGTGGGATTTTACCCATGCAGTCAATAAGCAGTGGTGCCAAGGGTGTAATGTAATATTACAACCATCTGTTGTCTAAGGCCATTATCCCAGTGGCACCTGGACACTACTCACCCTTCCTCATAGTGACAGCATGTCACTATGGTACCCAGATGACTAGCAAGAGATGAAGCACAAGGGGGGGTGTGGCAAAAGTGCAAGTAGCACAAAAAGGTCCTTGAATTGTGGAGATGTCCTCCTTTTCTTTGGTTCTCTATACAGAAAGGGTTTCCAATATAGCCTCCATATAACCAGGGCTAGCATAGCTAGTCCAAAGCTGCAAGCTCTCTGGACTGCCTGAGATTGGTAACAGTTGATCAGCTCTCGCAGATTTCATGTGCGATTCACCTTGTTTCATGATCGAAAGATTCTTATGGCCACCACTATCAATTTTTTAAATATCCAGAGGAGTTATAAAGACATTTTTCTCAGTGGGAGTGAAGTTGGTAAAGCTACCATTTTTTTTTTAACTCCTATGCTTTGAAATATGAGGATGTTCCCAATGGAGCTGCCTCCCAGCTGCCCCTTTTCTATTATTTTCAATGTGGTGGAAGTGATAGCACTTTTAGGGAAGAAAACTGTTCCAGACAGAAATCAGATAAAGTTATGTGGGAGGTTAAGACTGAAATCAGGTTTAATGCTGAAGCTTGAACATAAAAAATGTGGTAGACTTTGGAGCAAATAATATCCTCTGGACTGTATGGCACCGGAGAGGAAAAAGTCACTGAGAAAGCAGTGGAAGGGACACAAATTGTGTTGATAAGATACTGAAGAGGCTGTAGGACTTGGGGGAGCTGCAGCAGGAAGTCATTGTGAGCAGTAACTTGCAGCATCCTGCAGGTCAGCAAAAGTAAGTGCAGGCTGGCAATGCTTGCCAGCATGGATTCTCAGGTTTTTATATCATACAGTAGTTTCAGACTTGAAATTAAAATGTGCAGATCAGATTCTTTAAAAGCTACCAACTAATGATTTTTTCACATCATATATGAATCCATTTTCTAGAGGAGGGAAGAAGCTTAAAGGGTAAAATAGTTTCAAACACTAAATAGATCAATAAATGTGGGTACTTCAAATACTGATAATATCTTAACATCTGAGCATTTCCCCATATGAAGAGTTTTTCTCTTTAAACTGGTAAATAATGTGCTCTCCAGCCACTCCAACCATCTCCAGTGGGAATAATCTGCAGGTCGATAAAGCAATAAAGCTAGGGACTACGTGGTTCCTTACTATGCAGAATTAAAGATTAAATTTGGCTCTGTATCCAGTGAGGATGAAAGCAAGCAAGGCCAAGAACAAACAGTGTAACTCTTACTATTATAGATGGACAACACTTACCAAGAAAGGTACTTATTTTTATCTCTCCTCTTCCCACTGATATACACTGTAACCCAAGTGTGTTTTTTCATGTCTTCTTTCATTTTGCTATTGGAAAGAATATTGACAGAGGAGATCCAAAATGAGGAAAGTGAGCCAGAACAGGCAAGTCCTATAATATAACACAATGCATTTTACCTTGGACCAGCAGCAGAAAAGAACAGGTGTGGTGGCTAATCTTACTGAGACGGCTGTTGGAGCAGACAGGATAGCAGGAAAACAACCCAAAGTTGGCTGAGTAAGTCACTGTTGGCTGTGAATTTGTGCAGAGTTAGGGGAGACCTGAGCTTAGGTACGTGAATGTCATCCCCAGGAAGAGTGACTTTACAGGATGGGAAAGGAGTATTTGGGAAATGAGATATCGTTGGTGGATTGCTGGGGCTGAAGAAATGTCTGTGTGGGCAGATATCAAACATACTGAACCACACAATGGCAACTGAGCTGAGGAAGTTAACATTTCCAAAGCTTTCAGAGACAAAAGCGTATCAATTTTGGAGGAGATAGAGAAGGGAGAAGTCTGGAGAAAGGTTGTGGAAGAGACAGGAAGCAGAAGGAAGGGCAAGCAACAAAAAGCCAGAGAGAATACAGAATTAAGGAAAGCCTCAGAAAGGGATTACATGTGGGAAAAGGTCCAAGAGGGGAGACTTATGAGAAGCTCTGTCGGTGTGTTTACAGTGGGCAAAACTGCAGGAAAAGGACAGTGCCTGATGGAAAATAGTAGGCTTAGATTTGTTTTAAGCCTGTTAAACAAGATATTAAATGGTTGTCACCTAGCATACGTTGAAGCAGTTGCACTTGTTATGTCTGCTCGGAAAATCATCCTCACCAAAGCACATTGTTGGCTTTTTGCTCCTCTTTATCCGGTGCTTCTGAATTCCCGGGAACAACGGTATTATCTGTGATGAGTGAAGTGGCTGTGCCCATGGTCCTTGTGACACTTACCACTTTGACATCCCTATGATGACTGAGTTGTCCCTTTGACAGTTCTTATCAGTTGGGTCTACTTTTGAAGGCCACTTTGAAACTTCTGCTCTGGAGCATCAAGCAGATGCCCAGAGCTGTGAGCATACAAAACCTGAGATGTTACATTTGAGTCTTAGCTATCTTAAGGGTGTCACTTCAAGGTGATGATTATGTTTTTTAAAAGGAGAATATTTCTGAAAACCAGTTATTTGAGAGATATTCTGTCATGTCAGCTAACCTCAGCAAAGAGCAGCCTGCTGTCTCCAAGACAGCTTGAAAGGCACTCTCATGAGTAGTCAGAATCTGTATTCCTTGTCAAATGCCAGAGCTGACACCTCCAAGGCATGCAGGAAGATATATTTAATCATCTTCCTTTTCATTTGATCTTTGGTTCTTTTTTTTGGTATTTATAATCCTGAAACACAAAGAGGGAACACTCACATGAGAAGCTCTGACAGGTCTGGAACAAAATTAAGAAATCCTGCTTCTGTGATTCTCATTCTAACAAAGATAACACCTGTTAAAGGAAAATAAATCTAGCTATATGCCAACATTCCCCATTTGTTTCTCATGTTCAGTTTCAGGTAATCTAAGTAGATCTTTTCATCCACCTGCTTCCAGGCCTCATCTTTCTGCATTTTTGCATTTCCCACATTTCCCATTCTGGAATTGTTCTCTCCCTCCCCCCAGATTAAAAAAAAAAAAAATGCAAGCAAAAAATTGTTGAGCAGAATTGAAACCTGAAGAAAAAAAGCTGTTTTCATCTCTTGATGAAATAACTTCCATTTTCTACAGGCTCTCCAGATTTCCTTTGGCATACAGGCTTTCAGGGTATCTTTTCCATCTTGTGTATAAACTTTATTCTTTTTGTTGCATGCTATCATTATTTTTACCAGCATGTATAACACACATTTCCCTCTTTATTATGGCAGTAAATACTAATGCAGAAATTATACACTCAGATGAATTAAGAGAAATAAACCCGAGCAGGTCCTGAACCAGTCAGCAATCAATCCTACATATCGTCTATTATAGCTCGTGTACCCACAGTACATTTCCACATCACACAGGTGGAAGAGTGAAGCTGAGGCTCATTTAACAGTATGAATTTTCCCAATGTATCACAATTACAGGAACACCTGTGCTTCATAACTTTCTGCTGATCCTCTGTGAAAATTCGCAGTGTGTTTAGTAACCGAACCATCAATATGCTTTGTCTCCTACAGTGTGTGGATTGGGATGGCTGTTTTAGTTCCTTCTTTAAAAAAAAAAAAAATCAACCAAAAAAGTAGCTGAAATTTGTGGCAGATCTTTATTGTGAAAGACCTCCAGCCTGCCCTTGCTGAAGCTTGGCAGACCACGGTGTGGGAAATGCAATATCTTCCTTCTCCGTCTTCTTTCACTGCCTGAGTAAGGCACTGAGACCCGTTCGTGTTTGTGACTCATTGCTTTCTTGAATGTGTGTCAAATTCATGTCATCTAAGTCAGGCACCTCTAACAGACACCCTGTATGGCTCTGCTAGACTGTCCTGCAGAGTTGCTGGAGCCCCATGCCAAGGGATCATCTTGGCCCATTCTTGGCATGGTTTGCACCCATTCAGCCTGCTAAGCTTGGCTAAGCTCACCACTACCAGCCTACCTGCAGGTCTCCTGCATTAATGGGAAAAATTAATGCATGACGATGTCTGACAAGGTTATCATTTTATCCAATCTACCAAGCTACCATCAAGGTATAATAGTATTTGAGGCTTTGCTTGATTAAAAGTGGTTTTGCGTGAAAAGCTTTGTATGCATCTCTATCCAATATAATCCCAACTATCATCCTTATTTCCATTTTATTCTGTTTTATAGAAGATCACAAATTGTTCTCTGTGCTGCAGTTTTACCCAGAAGGAAGCCTGAGGCTCGGGCAGTATGTTTCCACTGTGGCTATGACCTAGCACTGGAGGAAGGTGTCTTTGGTGATGCAGAGATGCTGCTAAATGGCTTGAACTGCTGTAGTGACATGCAGGCAAACAGATGCTAACACACAATGTAATTTAGGCAGACAGTGGCAGATGTAGTGAGGGTAAAAGTTGACTATGATCAGTTTAAACTAAACTGGCAAGGCGGAGGTGAAAACATCCACCTCGCTGCTGTGAGTTTAGAAAAGGAATGGGCCGTACGATCCCATTTAACTAATCATTGCACATATGCTGCGCTGTGACCAAAACTCTTTTTCTTCAGCACCACATCAAGTAGCTGAAGGCAGCCGTGCCTCCTGCTGCAGCCAGGCTCCCCCTCCATGGAAAGTAGAGTTTGTAGAGAAGAAAGAAGAAAAATACAAATATGATTCTTGTCCCACAGTGGAGTCAAGTTGTGTCTAGAAGACAAGGGCATGCCCCAAGCCATTTGATTTACAGATAACCACTGATTAAAAAACAGAGATTGATGACAATGGTTTTCAACGAGGTTTGAACCTTTCTGCATCTTTGCTGGTGTAGCATCTTTGAAAGCAAGTCTTAGCTTTATTCTTCAGTTATAATCTTGTGACAGTGGGTAAAAATAACTGAACACTTTAAGAGTCATCAGATTTATATTCCCATTCACATTGAAATTGTTTTACTGTATTTATGTTATATTTCCGTCTTCCTATTTCTAGCAGATAGGAAGCCATCTTTTCATTTAACTCGTTTGCTAATTCCTATGATATACTTGGTCCCATGAGCCAAATTATCTGCCATTCCTTTCCTGGTCTCGTGAAGTTTTCTGTCGTCACTATAGTTGCAAAAACCTGAGGTATTTGCTCAGATACATCTCAGTCCATATAGAATCATAAAATCAGTGAGGTTGGAAAAGATGTCCAAGTTAATCAAATGTCACCCCATCACCACTGTGCCTACTAACCCTGTCCCTCAGTGTCATACCTGTCCTTTTCTTCAACACCTCCAGGGCTGGTGGCTTTCCAGCCACTTTATACACAGTTCTGTCCTTGAATGAACCTGGGGAAATAGGTGAGGTGGAGGCCTCTGTTTTCCCTTTTCCGTGAGGCAGAATGATACATATCCCATGTCATAGGTGTGTAGATGGCAAATTAATGTGCTTTGAGGTCCTCAGATTAAATGCTACGTATGAGAAAAAGTGAAAGTCATTTTAGCATCCCAGTGGGTCTGCCATTCTTTCCTGCTCCCAGAAAGAGATTTTCTGTCTGCAAATCTCATATTTCCAGAATTAGATTAAGAGTGTCAGATATGCATTCCTGGGGCCTTCTGATCCAGATTAACCCTGGAGTACAAAAATTTGATAGTGTGATTGTAGTACCAGAACAAAAATCTACCCACCGTGGTCTCCCACTGAATACATAGGAGGCTTTTATTGCAGCACAGTGAAAGGGGTGTGTTGAGAGATACCGTGTGATACAAGGCAAGAAGCTGTGGTCAGGGTCAGAAGAGGGAATTGGAGTTCGGGGTATATTTGCTGATCTGGAGATCAGGGAGACTTCTGGGGAGGATGAGTATGCTGGAGGCTAGTTTTCTAGAAAATCAAAAGGACCTTTCTGATAGCATTGGTGAAAGGTGATAAAGGGAAGCTCTAGTAAGGAGAAGTACCACACGTATAAAAGGACTGTGTCTTTGCTAGATGGGTGAGGGTGGAAGATTTGGGAGCCTAAAAATGAGGATGAGGAAGTGACCTGTGTCTGAGCCATGGTAAGGTCAGCTGAGGGTGCCAGCCATGAAGTGTTTGTCCTTGTCTGTGCTTGGACCAGTGCTTACAGAGGAGTCAAAGCAGAGGTTGAAGACAGATTGCAAAACCTGAAAGAAATCATTTCTGATGAGATGTTTGAGAGGAAATATAGTCAAAAATGTGTCTCGTAGGTATACTTGCTAAGTTCTCACCATCTGGAAATAATAATATGCATCTTCACAAGAGAGGTTTGGAGATACGGCTTTTGCTGATTTCTTGCTTTACAAGCATGGAGTTGTTTCTGAGATGGGGGACTACTTCACTGCTGAGAAACATCTACTTCTGTAAATATGTTTACAGTGCTAAATAATCAGATCTGAATTTCCAGCAGTAAATCACTGTTCTAGTTTAACATTCGCATTAAAATTCAGTTTGCAGTTCAACTGCAGCCTTCTAGCTGAAGCTGCAGCTTAACACTCTGTCAGGATGGGGAACAGTTGATTTCAGCACTGATTTAATTCATGTCAAAGGAAGCTGAACCCCGGTATGATGTGGGAGCTGACTGCTGTTTGGATGCATTGGTTGTTTGTGAACGCACTCGTGTTACTGTATGTACAAAAAAGAAGGAAAGAAAGCAAAACAGGAGAACACTTAACGTTCCTAAAGTAGTTTCCTCAAATTTCTCTGCAAACAATGTAAAATAACAACCTAATAATTTTGTATCTTAATCATGTTCAGTAAAGAAGTCCTTTAGATAATTGGCACTGCCTCTGTACTAGGCCAAACTTTCTTTTAAGTTACAAATACTCACAAAAGGTTTACATTATAAGGAGCTGCTTTGGAGATGTGCAGATTTAGTTTGTAAGTACAAAGTGAACATGCAAATTGCCTTATCTTGTGGGATTCACAAACAACCATCATTCAGATTGATTTAATACATAGCTTTTTATCTTTAAAAGTGTTAATTAGAAAATAGGGACAGTTCTCTGAACACTTAAGAGTAATAAATAGATCAAAACAGCATCCATGCTTCTGTGATGGAACTTCTGAAGACTTTATAAAGGGATTAATACAATTGTCAAAAAGACCACAGTATACATATTTAATAGTGCTACCAAGCTACAATTACAATTTTAGGACTCTATTTGCTAAGCTTTTAAACACTCATTATACAAAGAAAAAAAAAAAAAGAAGAAGAGAGGGGGGAAAAAAGAGAATTTTCAGAACTTTCCCACATAACTCAGAGTCACTGCTCCAGGTTCAGTGTGACACTGCTGTGTTCAAGACACCCTGGTTTTCGTTTAGCATCAGAATTCGTTCAGCCACGTAAGACAAAACAAAACCTACCAAACAAAAAAATCTTCTGTAGTTTGATCCTCTGCTTTTCCTCTACTACAGCAGCACAGGGTGTGGGGTGATGCCCTGTGTGCCTGGGCAGCCACTGTGGGGCTGTGTGAAGCTGATTTCGTACAAACATGGACTCACAGAATTCTGTGAGTTGAAAGAGACCTTTAAAGGCCATCTGATCCAACTCCTCTCCAAGGAACAGGAACACCTAACAACTTGATCAGGGTGTTCAGAGCCCAGCCCAGCCTGACCTTGGATGCGTCCAGGGAAGGGTCAGTCACCAAGTTTCTGTTATTCCTGCTGATCCCGCTGGGTTTCCTTAACCTGGTATATGAGTAGAAGCTCGCTCCTGTGAAAACTTAGAGATCTGTGTGTATTTGGTTGCATTCAAAGTGTTCATGTAACTCAAGTTTTCTATTCTGTTTGCTTATTTTCCTATGTTCCTATTGTTGCTCAAGCGAATGTTCACTGACAGAGATCGAAATACATCAGTTGCAAACAGTTCCAAACAGATTATTTATTAGCAAACAAAATGAGGGAAAAGCAACGTGTCCAGTGTATAATAAATAAACTGGATCTCCTGTAAAAATTGAGAGAAATGGGTAACGTCTTAAAGTCTACCCAGGAATAGTGTGAAGGACTAGAGGAAGCATTAACTTCAGCACCCAAGGTCCTCTACTGCTGAGCATTTCACCTAAAATATGGGCCTCAAGGGCCTTCATGCATTCAGAGGGGTCAGCATCTCACCCCTTGAGAGAACAGCTGCAATATTCCTCTTCCTACAGTGATTTCCAAGTCATGTCTGTCAGCAGCATATAAAGTGCATTACAGCAGTGAGATAAAAATTCCCTTTTGTCTGTTCAGCTCAAGCACTGGTTTTGAACATCCAGGATTTCTTGTTGCTGCTCAGTTCAAGTGTATGTACCTGCAACTACCCACAACCATTGGCTTTACCGAGACACTTTACTTTAAAATTTGTAGTGTGCTAACACCGTCTTAAGAAAATAAGTATAACCCTTTTATATTTTATTCCAAACATCTAGATGTGTGTAATTTGGAGGGCAATGGAAAATATGTGTTCAGAGCAACTAGGAGAACAATTCTGATTTTAAGGAATATCTGATCTTTTTTGATGGAAAGGTGCATGTGTTTGAAGACTATGGTTTCAATTAGATCATATGATGTTTTATTATTAGAAATATCAAGGAAGAAAAAAGTAGTTGAATTCTATTGATTAAGGATTGATAAGACCTGAACTATTTTTTGATGTACTGCTTAACTGAGCCTTGGAAGTCCTTTGGGAAGGAGACTTTGTAGACTTTCTGGGCACTCAATTCAGGACCACATCCCCTCCTTGTGACAGTATTCTTCCAAATGTCCAATTTGACCCTCACAGGTTACAATTTGGGGCCATTCCCCCTTTGTCCATTGTCTACCTTAATGGAGAATTTGTTCCATCATTTCTGTAGCTAGTAGTTTGGGCTGCTGTCAGATTTTCCCTTATTTATCTCTTCAGGAGATGAAACAAGCCTAGCTCCTTCAAAATATAGTGCCTGATCTAGGAACTGATCTGGTACTGATCTAGTGGTTGGCAATACTGCCCACCACAGGGGGTTGGAACTTTATGATCTTGGAGATCCCTTCCAACCCCAGCCATTCTGTGATGAACTATAAGATCTAACTAGTGGTGTTCTCCAAGCACCTGACAGCCTTTGACTCTTCTGGATTTTTCATTTCCCCATCTTACAGTCTCAAATGCACGAGTATTTTCACCTCTTTCCATTTGCAGCCATGCTCCACCCCACATAGATCACTTTTCCCAGTCTACAATGTGTGAACACTCCAGGCTCCTATCCTGTGGGTTTGCAAAGTTAGGATGAAGTTGAGCAGGTAGAATGGGATTTCTTCATGAATTATACTAATTTCTATGTTCTGATGGCATCGGGGACCCTTTTGGTGGGTAAGCACCCATTGAGCAAGGTGCTGTACAAGCACGGAAGAAAGAAGTCAGTTGCTGCTGTGAAGAGCTCACAGTTTGCACATGTCACAGGAGGCAACAGATGGTACAGGCTGACGAGATAGTATGAGAAGAAATGAGACAATATTTATAAACATGATAGACAGCAGTCTCAGTACACAAGTAGCCAAGACATTGTCAAGGTTTTTTGCAGGCATCACAGGAGGGGTTTTGGAGCAGAGCAGAGAAGTGGTTTTGCAGCTGCTTGCAGGAAGCTGCTCTGACACGTGGAAGTGTGGAAGTGCTCAAGACAGAGCAGAATTTTCATTCGATTATTAGCAGTAAAGGATACTCTGATAATCTTCAAATAAAGCTTTCATTTGGGTTTAGAAGATTGGAGGGAATGGCTGCAGACTGGAGTCAGTGTCCAATAATGTTCAAAGAGCCACTTGTTTGGTATGTAAAATATTTATTTCATAAACTAGTTCTGCAGTCCTCAGGAAACCTGACTTTTTAAAACTTTTATGTGTAGAGTTAGTTAATTTTCTTGAGCTTCCTTTGTCTCAGCTCCTGAACCTACATTTCTCTGCCAACCTCAGGCTTTGCTCTTATTCAGATAGGATACTTCCATTCTTGCTGCTCCAATGGGAGTAAGATTTCTATTGAAATGTTGTGTCCTAAAGAAAATCAGAAAATTTCCAAAATAGCAGAAAGAGAGAGAAAAACACAAAGGCTTTTCCTTTGGTACTAGCTGCTTTTCCTGACTTAGCACACTGAGTATCTATCACAAATCAGCAGCAAATAAACTGATCTGAGATGAGTATCAGAAGCTGAAAACGACTCAAGAAAATAGAAAGGTTAGCATACAGAGGAGAACTCACTGTCTGCACGTTCATAACATTAACCTTTGCAGCATAAACTCCAGCCTACATGAAGTCTGTTTTTAATAACAGGAATCAATTTTATCCCACTTCGAAGGGCAGAAGTTGCTTGTTCGTATTACTAGTCAACAACTCAACACCATTTTTACTAACACTGCAGAAAGGGATAAACCTAACACATTCTAATGAAAAGTGAACAATTGTTTGGAAACCTGATAATGTGCTATAATACATTAGCTGAGGAGTGGGCAGAAGCTGTGTTAAGAGAATTGACCTTTACATGCAATACCTTCTGAGAGATAGGGAGGAAGACATACATCACTAACTGAGTAGAATAAGAACTAGAGTAGAATAAGATAGGGTAGGAATTTTGAGAAAAAGACAAGATTAAATAGTTTTTGGTACGTTTTTCTGATGAGAAACAACTATCTGGAAACATTTTATAACCAGAACATTAAGTAATTCTCCCATGATAGCCGCTTCATATAATAGTGTTTTATTGCCTTGCAGTTGTCTGAGTATCAGAATAACAGTAATGTTTCACAATTACATAATGCTTCTTTGCTTTTAATCTCACAATAAATAAAAGGTGGTTGAATATTACAGGACTTTCCATTGACTTCAGAGGGCTTTGAGTTTCCTATCACTCCTTTTCACAAATCTCCTTTATTCGTTTGCCCTTGTCTTCAGATGCTTTGCCCACTCTTACTACAGACAGAACAAATGACATCATAGTTAGCAAAGACCAATGAACAACATTAAGCGATAGCTAAATTCATCAATAAACCTTTTTAAGCTCCTTTGTCACCCAGGAAACGAAGCTGGAAACAGGACAGTAGGTGACACTGATGATTTCAGAACTGGAGGTTTATTTAATTCATGCAACTGTAGAAACAATTAATAAAACCAATTTCTATGTCCTGTTTTTATATTTATTGTGGTTTATGTTATAGCATTCTCTTATTTTCAGTTTCCAGCTTATCATGTGTTCTTATGTTAAAAATGCATTTCCTGCACTACTGCCATTGCTGTGGGAAGTTAATGGTGTTGATGGTCAGGTTGTTTGCACCAGGATTAGAGTGGTGCATTTGACCTTGGCCTGAGCTTTCCTCCTTAGTGTCATGCATGCTCAAAAAAGGGCTTCTTTGTGAATCTCAGGGAGAGTCAGCAGAATTTGCCCTTTGCAGGACACATGAGCTACTTGAGACCACCTATCTTAAGCTGGGCAAATCTATGTCCTTTCCTCCCAGCTGACTTTGTGTCTATTAACCCTTAGCTAAGATCTGTGCTATCAATCATCTCCTCTTTCCCTGCTATGCTGCCAACTGAGCCCAGCTCACTGCCCATGGGTACTACTACCTGCTGGGAGATGCTTCTCCTCCCATGGTCCTGCACTCACTGCGCTGGTTTCCCATCCCAGTGAGTTGATGCCCTCCAGGGGCACTGCTACTTCCCTTCTCTCCTTCTAGGAGGCAGCAAGATGAAACCCAAAATTCCAGGTATGATCTTGCTCTGCATTGCTATATCCAGAAACAGGACAGAAGGAAGAGAGTTCATGGAGACCAGCTGGGCCACAGCTCATGAAGTATGATCATAAAGAGATCCACTAATGTTCTGGAATAGCAGGCTAGTTCTCTGCTCACTGAAGATACAACTGCACAGCATCATTGCCTTGGTTAGGGGTTTAGCAATGTGTGGTTGGAAAAATATACCCAGGCCTGGTCAGATAAGGAGTGTAGACAGAGCCAGTGAAAAAGAGGATTATGTATCTGCTTATGACAACTGAGGCTGCATTTCAAGTATTTAAATCATGCGGTCAAGAAACAAATAGTTGGGAATATTGTTCTCCACTTTACTGTTATTAGGCTTCAGAGTTAATTTCATCCTACAAGCAATCAGGCCACCCTTTTTTGCAAATGAGGAAGACTCTCTTTTCATAGCTAGCTGTGCAACTAGCAGTCTCTGCATTGTAGTGCTTTTAAAAGGAGCTGAAGTTTCCAATGTAGAATGTTTCTGAAATCACAGAATTCCCAGGGACCCACACACTTTGAGGTCACTTTCCTCAGAAAGCATTAAAATCTCCATGGAGTGTGGATAGCAATATGTAGTTATATTTCATGGAGCCTCAGCATTTGGTTTTCAGTTCCACGTGTTTTTTGTGCTCTGGTGAAAATAACTTTTATGTTCATTCAAACCTGAAACTCTGGAAGTGGGAACTAAAAAGGAAAAGAAATTGCTTCTGCAATCCACCCTAAAGTGAAACTGCTGTTGAGCGCCTGTGGCCAAAACAGCCTTCTCCTTCCAGTTCATCAAGGACAACCTGTCCTAGTGCCATGCCAACATTTCTTGCTTTCCATCGCATCTCCTGGGTAAGCCCCATAAGCAATGACCTTGTGACTAAATGCCTGCCAGATCTTTCTGGCAAAAACAGCTGCTACTCTTGGCACGTTCAAAAGCCTGTTCAAATTTTAGGAACTCCTCTATGAGGTGTTCATTTTATTTTCCTGTAACTGCAGATAAGCATTTCTCTAATACAGAGAAAGACCTCTGATTATGGAATTACAAAATATAACTGGAGACAGTGAGGGGAATTAGCTGCTTTTTCAGCATGGGCTGTCATTCTGCATTCCTGCCTGATTGGTGATATTTTCATTTAAAATATGAATGCCATCATTCATATTGTAAGAAATTAATTTATTGTGATTAAAATTGCAATTGAAAATTAAAGTCAGAATATCTGTGACACTGCATTTACGACTAGCCTTTGAGATACCCACTTATGACTGTAAGGTCTAGAAGTACTAATGGCCAAATCCTAAAATGAGTATTCAGACTACTTAATAGGGACAACTACTGGAATTTTCAAGAGGGAGAATATATGTGTAATATTCTTCACTGATGTATATGGAATGTTGATTTTAGAGGTGGTTTAAAGTAGTTACAGGAGCTTCAGATAGTAGGCACATCTTGTTAGCCCTTGCCCAGAACAGAGTACTTGGATTTATTTTGTTTCCTGGCAATGAGAAGTTTGAAAATCCCTTTCTGACACATAAATACACTGCTGTTCAAGAAGCGTTTAGATGAGGTGCTAAGGGATTTGATTTAGTAGTTGGGTAGGGATAGTGATAGGAGGATGGTTGGACTAGATGATGTTATAGGTCCTTTCCAACCTTATGAACCTATGAACCTATGAAAAGTATGGCTCCAGTTTCTTCAGATTTGATTTGGAAAGTGTCACCAAGTAACTGTTATAACAGATACTTTTGAGTATGTGCAAACACATGTCTAACCCCTGCCTTACAATCGGCAATGTATTATTTGAAAGTGAACAAAAGATCATCAACCTGTTTCTGTGAAATAGAACCAGTGGGCAGCCATCTCCAGGAGGTGCAGGGTATTTATTTACAGCATGAATCATGGTAAAGAGCTCCTGAATAGACAGGTTGAGTTTTGCACTACTTCCAGGTGCAGGTGCTTGAGGTGTCAGGATTTGTATCCATCACAGAATCACCAAGGTTGGAAGTTCCTCCGAGATCACCCAGTCCAACCATCCATACCACCAATATTTCCTCACTAAACTGTGTCCCTTTGTGCAACATCTGAATGTTTCTCAAACACCTGAGGATGTCAGAGGAACCATTTTCAACAAGTTCCTTCTTAGCATATGTGGTCTGCTAGACTCTGTGTAGAATTTACCATTGTGCAAAACAATTTATGCAAGGCATAACTGATTTAAAATTAACCCTCTGGCAGAACAGTGATTTCACAGCCTAAACAAATTTTATTTTGCTCCTAGATGGGTGTATAAAGGATACAGACATTAGTCGAGGACTCATGACTTTGGTGCAAGCCAACAATGGACATGCTTTTAGTATTAATGTTAATTAACGTAATGTGACTGCATTAATGCTGATTAAGTATATCCCTGTTGAAAACCTGTATTGATTGTTAACAGCAAAGCTGCAGCCTTTTAAAACCAACTGTTGATTCATTGTCTGTGGAAGATGGAGTCTTAAGGGCAAGGATAATTTATACTTGTCAAATGACTTAGAGAAAATTCCAAGTACATTTAAATTTGCATATTCAGAGACATAGAGGGTAATTAGGAATAGGCTAAATATTTACCCATTTCTCTGCTTTAAATCGCAAACTCAGAATGAACTGGCTGGCTTAAGATTTTCTGATTGGAAACAAGCTATAAAAAAAGCCCTCAGTCCCCCTCAAGTCATGATAAAATATTTTATAGTCTCATAACATCTCAAGTTGGAGCACGAAAAAAATAAGCTAACAACAACAAAAAAACAGCACTAAGTCTCATACTGGTTCACAACCTCACAAATGGTTCCCCAACTGTGCTTCTCAGTCAATAAAGGGAAATTTGATGATGAAGATGTCCTATTGAATTTAACAAAATGAAACCTATAGGAATCTGTTGATATTAGCAGGGTTCCATTACTCTAAAGTAACCCAGAGATCTCACAGTGTAAAAGACAACTGAGAGTCCTCACAGTTTTGTACCAGCGTATGGAGCTCTGAAACACAGACAGACTTTTCTGTCAAAATCGATAGGATGGGGAAAAAGCATGGTATAAGTTTGGATTTGTTAATTCATCAGAACTTCTGCTAAGAGTTTAGAAAAAAATAAAAAGTTTACATTTCATATCAGTGGATAAGAATTGGGACAAGAATCCTTTTAGAGAGCAAGTACACATCTTCTTTATTTATTTTTCAATATGCTTGAAATTTTCTGTGGTTTATTGAGCAAACCCCTAAATAATCTTTCACACTCTTCACCACCTGAATGCTCTACCTACCTGTGTTGTTTCACTGAACTAATGTCGCAGTGTGGTTTACCTACACTCACCCTGTCAGGCTGTAACATTTTCCGGTAAAAGCAGTGTCTGAATAAAATAAAATTACCATGATGTCATTGTGCTGCATGCTCTCGGCCTTAGCTGGATTTATTCTGTAAGATTCACCTTCAAATGTGTAAACTAATTACACATTAATTTCTGGTTTCATTAATTTGTGGATTAGGAGAGGAGAAGAAGCAATCGCACACACAGCCCATCTAAATGACATTTGGTTCCTTCTATTTTTCTTCATTTCCCTAATATTTGCTGTTCTTTATACTTCCCTTCTCTAGCCTTTTCTTTTCTCATTTCTCAGCCTTCTCTTCTCTCCCAGGACTGCATTTTGACACCCGTATGCAGTGAATTGGTCTTTGCTTACTGTAGCACTCCCATCAATCTTGTGGTTGTGGCTCTGGCCCTTATTCTTCATTCCATAATAGTTTCCCTTCCTCCCCCACTTCTTCTCTTTTATCTGTCTTTTAGGAGAATAATGTCTTTCAAAATTTTAGCGAGTGGGAATAGCAGCGACTGTGAATATTTATTTGCTGTATAAATACTCCGAAGGTTTTTCTTCATAGTGGCCACCCACATTGCTGCATGTTCTCAGAACATCCTACGCTATTTTTCTGTGAGATGAAACCTCACGTGTTTTGCTAATATTGGTAAGGGCATGCTCCAGTTGCTGAAATTTTCATCTGAACTTGCTAAAAAGGGAGAAATAAAATCAAGTGGTTTTCTGTGAGAGCTAAAAATGGAAGGACAGAGCTTAACTTCTTGAACACTGCACTGATTTCTTTTGCCCAAGTGGTACCACCCCTGTACAACCTTTGTTCTGGATGCTCTTGGAGTAAGGATGGAAGATGTTTATTCCCAAGCTAGCTCTGGGCTGCCGTGTATTTAGAGTGAAAATCTGGATGTTTCTTCTAATCAAGGAAGAAGCCTTGCTGATGGGCT
This sequence comes from Cyrtonyx montezumae, assembly GCF_038088225.1. Classification (NCBI taxonomy): domain Eukaryota; kingdom Metazoa; phylum Chordata; class Aves; order Galliformes; family Odontophoridae; genus Cyrtonyx; species Cyrtonyx montezumae. The sequence goes on along the minus strand of NW_027072078.1, from coordinate 32,310,244 downwards.
GCACTTCCCACTTAGGGTCTTGTGTAATATTTAGCTTTCCACTGTGTGATTTTGGTCTTTCCATACGATGTAAATGGTATTTGGAGCGAGACTGAGAAATCTGCCGGTAGCTTTATCTTCCTCATCTATATTCTGCGGAATCTCATAGGCATAAACTCCACTTTAAGCATTTGAGGATTGGTAAATTCAGTTGGACTCTTTGTGTGCTTAAAATTAAGCTCTCTCTACTTAAGGGCTACAGCGATGCCTTACATCTGGCGCTCTGCCAGCGTGCTGAATATTGTTCATTGATCCTATCGCTGGAACCTCGCCACAAAAATAGCTCCAGTTGTTTTTAATGGATTTCCTACAGACATTGGGAAACCTGTTCAAAATAATGTTCAGTCATTTGACACTTCCCTGTCTGTTTTGCTCTAATGAACTCCCACATTCATGTCGGTCTGGTTGGGACAAGGCGCCTCCTGAAACTTGAAGTTTAATAGAGATGAAGCAATTTCACTGGTGTAACCGTGAGCAGGAAGTTATCATCAATCTCATCTTCTTCAAGCATAACTTACAAGGTCTTTCTAATCTGATCAGCTTTCTTGAACACAGTATGTTGATGACTTGCTTCAAGTCATTCATGTGGAGATATTATACCTACTACATATGATAAAACAATATAAGGCAGATCAACTGCTTATAATCTAATTAGTTTGGTCCTTTCATTTACAATTATGCCTTGAGTACAGCTGTGCAAAATTCACATAATTTGTTTCACAGAATTTTACACATTTTCTTTTTGCTTTGTATAGCTTTATAACTCCAAGATTTTGGCTTTATTTGCAGTTTCAGTGAAATTACTAGCTCCACCTCCCAGCATATAAAATCAGATTTTATTTTTCCCATGTCTGAACTGTTTTCAGGGAGTAAATGAATCAATTTAAAGGCAAAACTTAAATTCCTTGCTAGAGATCTTCATGAAAAAATACCAAGTGCTTCCAGTTTCACTCCAGATGTTACAGGTACTTTCAGTTATGAATGGATCTGACTGAAAACTGTGGGATCACAGCTTTGCATGAGCCACCATGAGTTCAGTAGTACTAGCACATTACTAAGTAAGAGGCCTTTCTTGATTTGAGCATTCCTGCTGTGAACAAATCATCAATAACACATCACAGTAAATGTTGTTTGCGTCCTTTCTGTCCTCTGGTTTTAGGAAATTGGAAGAATAGGAAATATTCGTCTATCACTGGAAACTATTTTTACTTGCACAGATCTCAGCACAAAATTCTGTCAATGCTTGATAACATCTTTGACATGAAATGTGTAGAAGATGGCGGTGAACTTTAGGAAGGATGCTCGGCTGTGGTTTTCCCTGGAAAAAAAAATGTTTTGGAAAAATAAAAATAAACACTATTACTGTTACAGAGAGATTTCTTATTCATGGGCTCCAAGTGCACAAACCCTTTGCAGTGTCTTTCGGCTTTGTGCAAACTCTTGTAGGACCAGAAGAAAAAAAACATCTCGTCCTGTCCATTTTCATGCAGGAGAAGGTTGAAGTGCACTTCTACATCATTTCTATCATGAGATAAATCTATTTCGCATGAGTTTATTTGTTTAGTTTTTACATCAATAAAAATAGAAAATATTATTAATTTTTAGTAAATCTCTTTGTGTGTAAATGAATTTCTGTGAGCTTGAGTCTGAATGTCTTGTTTCTAGAGTACATGAAGGATGAATTTGTTCCTCATGTCTCCATGTATCTTGAACAGGGAACACTTTGGCTAAATTTAAAGGGTAATAAGAGGATTGTAGCAGAATAAATTGGTTTACTTAGATTTCAAATCTGAAAGTATTTTACAATCCATGTATTTATGCCTGATGCATGAATAAGATAGCTTGTATTACTCTTGCCTTTCCTTGGAATTAATGCTTTGAAAATGATATGTTGCCAAATAGTTTCTTTTTTATTTTTTTTTAGTCACTTTACCTTGTACTCCTTGTGGTTGTACTCTCTAGCAGCTTAGTTTGTAAGAAGAAGAATCAGAATGTTGCCAAGACTCACATAAACAGTGTCTATTGCTTTTGGTTTAATTTCTTAGGAAAGAGAGGAACTAATTTTTAAAATAGATATCACAGGCAGGAGGTATGATTTATTGGATGAGACTAATATTAAGATATAGTGATATGAGATTCAAATTGCAATATCTTTTCTATTTTTTAAAAATATATTAGTATCAGTGGTAGATTCTATTAGCATTGTCAATATCATTTATTAAGGGTTTGTGAAACGTTTGCTTTAGCTGTTAACATTAAGATAGGAATGCATACATTTTATTTACATTAACAATGCATCCAGCGCAGTTGTTAGTGGAGGGTATTGATTTGATTCCCGGAGCTAACTTGGACTGCTGGAAGGACTCTGCTTTTTATAATGACTCCAAGTCAAACAGTGGGCTGAGTGAGTATGCACTTCCTCATTTGTTCAAGTTTTATACCTGGTTTCCTGTATTTTCTCGCAGTAATTTGTCGAAAGCCTGCAGTTAGGTGGTATGTAACCTTTAATTCAACTATTGTTAGCACCTTTGCTTGCCAGTAAAGGATTCTGAAATTTTCAGTAGGATGCGTACTCCTAATAGGGAAACTTAATTACTCCCCCAGTACTTCAGAGTTGCTGTTGACATCTGAGCTGTGCACACTCCATTCCTTCTTGCTAACCTTCAACTCTGAGTCAACAGGCTACAGCATATCTCACTGGCTAGGACTAGCACATTTGTTGGTATTGTTAACATTATTACGGCTACGATATGTTTAAGAGGATCTTTATCAGCCAAACCTGCCTTTTCCCCTCTCTTTCCCTTTTCCTCCCTCTCTCTTTCAATGGCTTGTTTTATTCGTGCCATTGAATCACACAAAGGTAAATTAATCATATTGCTTTTAGTTGAAATAATGAAGAGCAGCTACTTCTCCTCCCCTGGCGCACTTAGTAGCGGACTAATTTAATCCTGTAGTTGCATTCAGATTGGATGGGGGCTGGTGAATATAATCCCAGAAGCTTGGGGAATGTCAGGTCAGGACACAGCTGGGTGTTGGCTAGGTGTCTTCTAAAGCTGCTGGGATGGCTCTGCACCCACCGTGATGGCAGACATTTTGATGGTGCTACGAAATGGTCTTTCCAGCGTGCCTGAAAAGCGTGGGCTTAGGCTGCGGGTTTGTGTTCTGTGTCCCTTTTGAAGATGGGAGATGCTATTCATTTTGTTCTGTGAGTGACTGCTCCAAATTTCTTAGGCGTTTGGTGCTGCTGTAGACCAGGATGGGCCAAGGCCGGGATGATGATGACCAACAGAAAGACTGCAAACTGATGCACAGTTTTTCGGGAAAAGGGAAAAATATATATGTATTCAGACAGTCAGTGGGATTTTGCTGCAGACATTGGGACCGTTGTATTTGGACTGAATGTCCAAATGTATTTGGGCTGAATGGAAAGGAAAACTACTGTCTTCTTGATTAACTCCCACACAGACTCTCTTATTTTGGAAGGAAGCTCCTGCGGAGATGAGCCTTTAGACAAATGCTGACCCATTGTGCAGCTATTTAACCCCCTATACCCCTCCAAATTCACTGTAGCTTCAGAGCTTCAATTCAGCAACTGGCTAATGAGACTGATAAAACGCTGAAGCAAAGCTGCGGTATTTTAATCAGTCTCCAAAGCTGTTTATTGTGAGTAGGCACTGGGGCTGGAGAGACTGTTGATATTTTTAGAGCCAGTCAAAAACTGCAAGAAAAATGTCATGGCTATTTGCTTAGATTTTTTAATGAATTTGTTTTGGCTGTATTTGCACTTCTTTTATATGCCATGGAGAGATGCAGATCCTGGCTGGCTTTGCTGAAAGTTAACCTATTCAGGAATTGCCATCTTGCCATCACAATCCATAAAGCCAAGAAGCAGGCCTTTGTGTTTGCAATTTATGAAGCTGCCTTGAAGGTTCAGAGAGTTAAAATAAGCTCCCATAGTGAAGGTCATAGCCTGTATTTCTCACTGTGCTCTCGCCACAAACCTGTGCTGGATCACTTTGCTGCTTCCAGTAGACCTCGTGTGCATCCTGCATACCTGGGGTGGAGGGCTTGACCAGATGTATTTCTGTTTTTTGCTTTCATTGGATTGAATGAGCATGTGACAAAATGCTGAAATTTATCCATGACCATTCCTCTGTGAAACTGAAGTCTGTATTCTGTTTCTTTCCTTCTTTACCAAATTTGCCCATTGCAGAGATGAGCTAAGGGAAATCTTTTTTTATATCTCCATCCTGTGCTTCTTGTCACAAGGCATCTATAAATCCTTGTTGCACCTCATTGCAAAATCTGACCAGTCACAAATAAAAAGGATCTTCCAGACACCTGTTATTTAATTTTGTTTTGTTTGAGTAGCACTGGAGCCCCTGAACAAGTCACTTTTTGCTTGCATTGCCTTCCGATGCCTGACGCCTGTTTGTATTTACCCCCGAGATCCCAGCCTGGACGCTCTTTTCATCATAATTCATCAAAAGTTACTTTCAGCAGCATGCAAGATTTCACTCAAAAGAAAGGCCAGCATGGTGAAATAGCTAATCACGCATCCTCCAGCTTGTGAACCAGGAAGGTTTGGGCTGCAAGGATGCTGCAGCTGTGGACCATAAAGCCCCACTGAGCCAGCAGCTGCAGAGACACGTGTCCCCCTGACTGAGCTCTGAGCCAGAGTTAGCGACGTGAGAATGGTTATGCAGTCTGTAGTGTCCTACACTCACATGTGTTGCTATGGCTTGTTCATATTCTATGTATCCT
>NW_027072078.1:32260441-32300441 GCF_038088225.1 Cyrtonyx montezumae | reverse complement strand
TTTTCTACTGAACTCTGTGAACTCACTAATTACTTTTCCCCCTCTTGTCACCTTTTTGATATGACATGTATTTTATAGAGGAGATAGAAGTTTGGAATTTTTTTTATATCATGCATATGATTGAGGATAACAAAATTAAACCGGAGAAAAAAGGAAATGTATTTTTCAGAAATACATTTTTAGAAATATCTGAGCATTACTGCTTCAATTACAAAGGGACTGGAGGATCAAATTCTAGGAAATAGCGATTAATCTGCTTAACTGGGGCAGGTAGAAGCGTAGTAGCAGACCAGGGATTTTAGTGAGGCCAATCACACAGGCTGGAGTTTATTCTCTTGAATGGGGTGACAGGGGAAGGGTAAAGGGACTTTAATGTGGTGGGCCATGAGAAGCACTGGGGGCCGGTATCTGTGTAGCTTCTTTATAGCTTTAGCCTGGTTGTTGCATCGTAGTGATCAGTAAATTGCATGGACCCTTATTAACCTTATTGATAAGGAGCTTAGGGAAGTCCCATTCAGTCCAGAATATATTCTTCTTTTTGTTCTCCTGTCTGTCTCAGTTTGCAATCCCGGTCTCTTTGTACAGAAATCCTTTATGTTGCACCTCAAAATTCTGTGTGAGTACTCTGCTCATTTTAGTTGGAGCAAGGGAACTGCAGAGCAGAAAGGGTTGGAGTACACATGGGGCCACAGGCCCATTTAAATATAGCTGGGACACCTGGAGAATGTTTGAAAAATTTCTTTTAAAGAATCTTTTATATTGTTCTTCTTTCAGTGCAGCTGGGGTCTGTGGGGATCAGGGGATTATTTTTGATACCTGTCTAAAAGAGTTATGTCTACACTGATTTCCATCCCTTGCTACTAATTAACCTTATTGTATACAGGAAACAGTCTATTTAATACCTGCATTCTTTCTGTAATGCCAAGTAAAATGAAATCTAGTGTGAAATCCAGTTAGCATTTGCCTTTTTGAAGTCATTTTTGAGTTTCCAGTCGTGGTGACTGTGACCTCAAAACTGAAAGCTTTAAAAATGGTCCCTATTTCAGCTCAAGAAGGAGATTCTTGAAGATTCCCCATTCACCTGGACTTGCATGTGCATTAAATTGCCCATCGTGGCACTTAGCAGTGTTTTCCCAGGAACCATCTATTTCTGGGTCACTCACAGCCCACATGTTCCTGCAGTTTCTCCAAAGGAAAGGAGACTCCTCCTTTCTGCTGGGAAGATCACACTTTGACTCCTTCAGTGCACAGAGACTTATAAAAATTTAAACAGCAATGGCAAAAACAGGCATTAATGAGAACAAGAAATGCCATTTAAAACATGTCACCAGCAAACGCAGCGGATGGTGAGGACTAGGTTGGTGACTAAGATGATTTTAAGCTGGAAAACAGAGGGCAAAAAAAAAGGTGGGATACAGACTGTATTTAAAGGCCTTTTAAAGCCTGCTAAAAAGCATTGATTTTGATTATGTCTGCTCCAATTTGATAGGAGTCATTATCACACAGTGTAGTTTTTGAAAAATGCATTCCCTAAAATGAATTTTCTCATGTACTTGATCTGGCAGTGTTCTCCTGGCCTTTGTAGATCGGAAGCAAACCCTATGGCTCTTTATTCTTCGTGGGTCCTTAACTGCATCCCTGATGGAGTGTAGACTGAAGGCAGAATTTGCTTTTTTCTCTTGAGATTGGTTCCCTTTCTGAATTAGATCTCAGATTGGGTGTTCAGGTTGTTCTCTTGGGAACAATACAGCAGCATGAGTTTGGGGACCTTTAACAACAAAATCCTGAAGAAAGGGAATTCATTTAGTAGAAAATGAAGAAACTTAGTCAAAACAAGAAGAAAAAAATAAAACCTTTTTAAAAGCATGCACTAATATCCACAATATTGATCCTTGGAATCGTTCATTTGATTTCTTTGTTATCATCAGAGCTCAGTGGATGCACCGAAGGAGTAGGATGTTGATACCATTATTCATAATAATTGGGAAGAATGAAAATGTGTTTAATCTTGCTGGGGCTTGTTGGAAACGGTGCTTGATGGAAGTACTGAGAGTACATAGGTGTCCACCCCTATGGCTGTGGCTGCGTTGACAGGAGTGAGGTTCCAAGATTTGTTTTAAGGGGGCTTGGCACCCCTGGACCTCTCTGCATAACTAATCCTCAATAAAAAGAAGATATATGAATATGTATATATATATTTTTTCTCTTAAATTTCTTTTGTTTTATACTTATTTGGGTCAATAAAGTAACATTCATTTATATTTTACACCCTTCTTGTGAAAACACTGTTCTTTCTGAAAACAGCAGAAATCATCTGGCTTAAATATAAAAGGTATTTTTTTGTTGTTATTATTATTATCACTTTTTTTTTCTGCCTTTCCTACTAAGCTCCTCTGCAAAACAGCTAGAAATTTTCATTTTCAAAACATTAGTACAGCAAATTGCCATCTTTCTGTGCACAGCATTCTCTATGTACTCATCATCTGAATGATTCCGGATCACTCTCTGGCAGCGTGAGTCACAGCATGCCCTCATGCTTGCCTCTTTTTCAATTATATCTAAGAGGAAGACTGCTGGAGACCCATTTTTTTCATCTTGCACAGGACCCCAAAAGTGCCAGATCTCATTTCAATATGATATTATGACAGTATGATAAAATGGATGTTAACAGGACACTGACTAATACGATCCGTAGAGAAATGATAGAACAATACAATATTGGACAGATTGTATTACTAATGTACTTTTTATGGACACAACATTCCCTTTATAAACAGGGACCTCAGATTTTATCCTTCTATCTGACGGTGCTGGTTGGTGTTCTAAGACATTCTGCAGCAGTACTGAAATGTTGTGTTCTTAAATGAAATACATGTATTTTATTTTATCATTGGGCCACTTATATCATTCCCAATTTACTAATGAAACTTGGCATTCAAATGACTCATCAGCATGTAGTGCAAAGCATAAAAACAGATTAATGTAGCATACGTTTCTTTACCCATAAAAAAAAGCCTTCATATCATCTCTGCTCTGTCTTATTCAACAAAAAGTATGTCATTTCCTTCCCATAGCAGGTTGAGTTAAAAATGAGCTAAATGTGTGAGAAAGCCATTACTGCACTAATGAAAAACTCAATACTGTTTGAATTTTTCATCACAGGGTATTTGTTCTGCAGCACACAGCACTAATATTTACTGTCACTGGTACTGTATGCACAGTAATTAAGTTACAGTCATCAGCATGGTGGATGTTAAGCAAAGATGTTCCCATGCAAGCTTGGGCATTTCACATGGAAGAGAGCTTCTAAGATTTGTAGGTGTGAATGATGCATTGATGGGAACAGAGAAAAAATGTTTCTGATGCCTGATTTTACTGCAGTTGGATCTTGTGCTGGGATTGTACTCACGCAGTGCAGTATGGGTGATATGTTGGTCACCCATCCACACAGGAGTTGTTTAGCCAGGAAGGAACTTATTAGAGAAAGTGCCATGACTGGATTCTTGATTTCTGGACGTAGTAGTGTGATTTCTATGTAGGAAGGGAGTCAGTCATCTTGGTTTCATGCCATCCCTGTTACCACAAAAATGGTGAAAGCAACCTCAACTCCTTACTGACTTATCCGCTGGCCAATACCACTGTCACTGCTCTTAGCATAGAAAATGGACTGAGGTTATAAAATGATGCATTAGCAAAGCCGTTGTCCTCATTCAAGCTTGGGCAGTGATCTCAATTTCTTCATCCCTGGTGATAGGACGATGCTGAGGGTGCTCTGGCTTGTTCAACTCACAGCTCAATGAGAGGCCAATTAACCACACAGGGCTTCTGTCTGACTCCCTTTCTTCCTCCTCCCATGATCATAACTTCATAAGTAATTAATAACAAATTTTGGAACAGATGCAATACCACACATAGTAACACATAGCTTTCGGATGTCCACAGAGGAGGTATGTTAATGCCAAGCTGTGAGTTTCAAGGGCAGGAGTGACTTTTTTGTCAAACCCTTGACCAATCAGATGTTTTCAGGAGACCTTTCTATCGTCTCATCGGGGGGCACTAAAAAATCTGGATCATGCCAAACATCTAGCTTCTTCCTGTCAGATTGGCTATCCATTTTGACAGTGCCCTATCCTCCCATGCTTCTGTTCCTCCCCACCAAATGATGCAGACCACATCTGAGCTCCTCTTGACACAATCCGGAGGTGAGTTCCTGAAGCTAATTGTTGACCACGTCTATTACTTTGTACACGTAACTATTCTGACGGCGAGGCAGTAAATCAGAGACCTGTTCAGAGCTGTGTAAGCCTCAGGAACCTCTGGCATTTTTATGGTCTGACAAACCCCACGACATCCTCATCATTAGGTGGGCACAGGAAGTTTTGAGACCTGACTGTGCGGCGTCTGTCACCCGTGCTACCAGAGTCGGCAAGTTCAACAGGAGCAGTTTCTAACAGCAGCAGATTTCCTCCCCCCCACCACATTATGCTTGGCAAGTGGCCTGAGACAGATGCACGCTTGCTTCTTAATTAGTTAGCTCTCTCCTTCCCATCTAGTGAGTTCTCCTGGTAGCTTCCACAGGATAGTGGCCGTAGGAAAGGCAGGGGGCACAGCAGCTTGTGACCCTGGGAGACGTGCGAAGTGCACTTGAATTATGACAGAAAAAGACATCCCAACCTGATATGGGAGTGAGAGATTCCCCATGCACTGGGGCACGTCTGGGGTCAAATGCTCAAAGCCTTTTATGAATGAATCCCCAACTGTACAGATAAGAAGGGATTAAAAAAAGATTTCATCCACAGTGTAAGATCTCAGGTTTGGCTGTGTAGAAGCTATTTGGGCTCTGAAGCAATTAAAGTCTTACGTGATTCGGTAGAAATTTCTGCATCCCAGGAAGACTTTTTATGCAGTTTCTCACAATGCCAGTGACTGCAGGGCTGCCTGAGCAGAAGGTGCAGCACTCTCCTGGCTTGGTCTGCAGCCCCTGAAGCTGCAGAGATCAAGGCTCACCTCTCTGCACTCCTTGCTACAGAGCAGCATTTTCCATCAGTGTGTGCTGATGATCTGAGGGAAAAAATGGCATCACTTCCGAGATGGAGCTTTCATCTTTATTTGCATTTAGCAAGATCACAGATTTCTGTAGCAGCACCAATAAAGCCCCTATTTTTACAGGTTAGCTATTAAAAAACAAAACCAACAGAAGTTCAATAATAATATGGGTCATATGTGCATAGGCAGAAAATAGCAGAGGAGTTTTAATTTAGACTCTTTCTGCCTTAATCCATCCCATGTTGGTGACATCCCCTCCCACCTCTCCCTTACAAATCTGCATAGCTTTCTTAATCACAGTGTCATAGACTGTGACCTTAGGGATCATCCAGTTCCAAGCCCCTACCATGGGCAGGGTTACCAACCACTAGGCCATGCTGCCTGGAGCCACATCCAACTGAGCATTTAGGATGGCATTTGGGATTTTATTTGAGAGATTGAGAACCTGCACTCTAGGGAAAGTATTTCCAAAGAGATCCATGCTCCCTGAAATACAGGAGTACCCTCCTGGGTCCTTGTATCTGGTCTTCTTCTTGACAGAAGAAGGAGATTAGGAAAAATAGAATAGTTTGCTATGTCATCAGCTGCTCTTTTCCATATAGTGGAAGAAATGCTCTCTGTCTTCCCTCTTGGATTTTTTTTGTGCCTTATCCAGCAATCACAGAGGATAAGTAACTCATAGCATCTATTTCATCAGTGCTTGTGCTTATTCTACCTATGCCAAAGCCCCAATATTTAATGTGTTATCTGGAGCTAATGCACTCCCAGATAGGCTCTCAAGAACGGGTGAGTCTTTGTCCCTGTGCTGAAGGCTTCCCGAGGATGAGGAAGCACATGGGACTGGAGAATCACATGGAAAACTCACCAGGTCTCAGTTCAGCTTCTCGGGCTTCAGGGAGACTGCTTAGTTGTCCAGTCGGGGAAATGTTTTGATTTCAAAACTCTTTTTTCTTTTTTTTTTCCTCCTTGTTTTGGGAAATGAGAAAAATGTATAAAAGCAAGTTATTAATAAAACATCTATTATGCCCACGGGACAGAGGTCCTTCCACATTGTTCAGATGGCATGTTTATTGTTGTGATGTCTCTTGTCTCTGAGTATGCACAGAACCCTGAAATCCTTTTACATTTTTAATAAGATTACTTCTTTTTTTTCAATCGAGCGCAAGAAAACCACATCTGCAATATGCATAATACTCTCTAAAACTGCAGCATAAGAGAGAAAGCATTACCAGTGTTCTTGGCTATCTGTGCTTCAAAATGATCCAATATGAAAAAATACAGTACCTGAGTCCTTGAAATTAAGGTGGCTACCCTATCTTTCAGTTTCTGTGTTCGAGGTGAGGCATGTTGTAAACAGAAAAGGAAACTTGGTTTGTTCTCCTATAAATACTCAGGAAACCTGGAACAAACAACATTAAAACATGACTTTCTGAACCTGGGTGTCTCATGGAGACAGGCAGACTTGAGCTCTATGTTCCTGCAGCACCATATGTCCTGGGTAACAAAGAGGTTTAGATTGTTAGAAGGTAAGCTTTTATCACCTGAACTGCCAGGATATTGCCATTAGATATCAGCTCAAAAAACCAGTATCTATCAGGAGGAGAGCAATGCTGCACACTCACAGAGGTGGTTTGCTTGGCCAGGTGCACTCTTTGGGTGCACTGGTGGCAGAGCACATGGCAAACTTGTCATTGCTGCTATTATACATACAAATGTCCTATTATTATTTCTTTGGGAAGGCTGTGGCCTCCCTCAGCTGCCCCTTCTCCCAGGGGTTGGGTGAGATGCAAGAGGCCTCCCTCCTCTTGCTGAATGCCAAGGCTGTGGGCAGCCAGAGTGATGCTATAAATGGAGATTCAAAGCAGGGCACAGTAGAGATAGGCATGGAACCAGCAGCACTGAAATAGTGCAGGGGTGGGCCAGAAGCAGCACTCAGGTCCCCAAACTCCCTAAATATATTTATTTATTTATTTGTTTGTTTTTTTCTATAAGGGCAAAATAGATATTCAGAGCATCCAGTGAAAGACAAAGCAAGTTACAAGAGGTGTGGCAGATCTTCCATGCGAGGGAAGCTTAAATTGATTAAGAGACAAATGAGAGGTGATATGTTAGTGGTATATAGGATAGTGAATTGCCAGAAGAGGTCAGTCAGGCGATCCTATTTAGCCTTTCCCATAAATCAAGAGCAAGTGGAGTGCCATACAATAATGCTAAAAGCTAATGAATTTAAAAGTGATACAAGTAAAATATTTTCTTACATGGTGCACAATTAACCTGGGAAATTCATCAGATACCATTAAGACAAAAAGCCAAGCAGGATTAAAAATGGATAGTAAGTGACAGAAACTACGTAGGGACAGAAATGTACAGAGGATGTTTATCTATTTATGTACTCAAAACTGTTTGCTGCCTGGGGTTGTGAGGAAACATCCCCTGTGGGAAAGCAAGACATAACGATTGGGCTCCTTGCATCTTTCTCACTGCAATGGGCAGTCTGGGGCTGAATAATGGGCTGGTGGAGCTGCTTTCAATATGGTCAATATGGTCACTCAGTCAGGTTTTCCAGAGCAGAGGGAGGGCACATCTCCAGCTACCCAAAAACACAATCGGAAAATGTACAAAAAGCTTCTGAGCTTCATTAAAAGCTTCTCAGCTTTGAACAAATGTAGGAATTATTAGTGGGAAGATGGTCAGATCTGGGATATAAAAGGGATGACTATGAAACTTACGGATAGGAGCTGAGCATAGGCATTGTATTTTGACACAGGCAGAGGAGAACCATATGAAATTTATGAGTCTGCCTTTTATTAACTGAAATGTGCTCTAAAATGGCTCTAAAATGGTAGTGTGCTGTGGGTAATTAATTGGCACGCATTCTGAACTTCCAGTGTTTTATGATCTCTCTTAAACTTATTAAACAAAACTGTCAGCTTCTACTGAAGGTGTAAGCTATTGCCCCAGGTTTTACAGTGTGCCTGTAGCTTTTTGGAGGTGCGTGGCCAGGTGGTGTTGCACTGGGATGGTGGCTTCCCTCAGTTCTCAGCTGGGTCTTACAAGGTTCCTCGTCCTTTGTAAGGAAAAACAGGGAAAATCTGTGCCTGATTACAGTGGTGACTGTGTTCTCAACTTCTTGCTTGCAAGCTTTCTCCCACACTCCACCCATGATCTACCATGATCTAACAATTACTGCCCAGTAATTGGTTAGCCAAGCTTCTCGAGCACCTTGGACTGAATGGAAGGCTTTAGCCTGTGTTGCATTGTAGGGTATTTACAAAAACAGACCTGCACGGTGGTTGGCCTAGCAGAGAATTAAAGAGCTATCTATTAAGACCCATGCTGATTTCACTTTCTGTCTGTGGATATACAAATATATACATATGTCAAAACTGACATTATTTCTTACAAAAGCTTAAGTTTCAGTCAATTGATCGATTTATTTATTTTATAAATGAGGAATGCTCTTTTTAGTTCTATTGCAGATCTCCTCCCAATGTTGTCTTTTACTGTATAAATCCAAGTTATTTGGACAGCTGTTTTTTTCACACCCGTGTGAGTAAAAGCTACTTGCTGTATGGAGCAGATGCAGTTAAACACGGGGATTCTCACACAAATAACACTGCTGCATTCTCAGCCTTCATTTTTTTCTGATCACTTGCTAATAATAGCAAGAGCTTCTTGCTTAAATTGTTTGTGATTTTTTTTCTAACTGAAGCCTAATTCTGAAAAAAAACAACCATCTTCTGCAAGTCTAATTCTGACACACAAAAGATTTTGAGCAAAACTTTTAACCAATCATGGTGAATATTACTAAAATACAGCTGGAGGAGCAGTGCAGTGGTGCTATGCCCATACTGGATAGAGGTTGGACTTAGTCATGTGTAGGTTTTGGAAATGGATTTGTCCAGCCACTCTGTGGCCTGAAGGGGTGATGGCCAGAGCCGTGAGGCTGGCTCTTTGACTTTTACTACCAGCTGAGGCAGTGATTTCCCCCTGTGTTAATGTAGGCATTAAAGGAATCAGGGAGAAGATGGGAATTTGGGGGACATGAGCAGTTCGGCAGTAAGGCATGCTTGCTCCTTTCTGTTGACAGGACAAGAAAGCACAGATTTCTGCCATATGCATGGGATATATAGGCTGCTCTGATGAGCCCCACTTGTGTTTACTCATAACTGGCTACCCACAGATCAAACTTCTAGATTTAACAAAGAATTTAACTGAGAAGTTACCATATCTGTGCAGAATTCACATAGACACCCTTAAAAACAGAATGGCTTGTGTATCCTAAAGTTTGCTTGTATTTTATTTTTTTTAAAGCCCAACCAAACCAATTGATCTTATAAAAAAATGCGGGTTCATTTCACAAGCCATTTCTTGGTGATAAAACCAAGAGAAGAGGAGTCTCCATGCTCTGAAGAAAGCTTAAAAGAAGATTAATTAATTAATTAAGAATCTTTTCTTCTGAGTGCAACAGGATTCGAGTAACAAGTGAACTTTTCATTTCCAGTAATAGCAGAAATTACCTCAATAGCATGATTGTGAGCACCCGTGGGGCCATAATGTGAATGGTCTTTATTAAGGCATAGACTGAACTTCTGACTATCTTTCTTTCAGTCATTTCCACAGGCTATAAACAGCGCCTGGCTTGTTGCTATTAAAAGAGTCTAAAGATGACGATGCTGAAAAGCATTACTGTTTAAGTACTCAAGGCTCAACATCAACATGAAAAACATTTTCTTGAAAGTAAAGTGAATTTGGGTTCTTCAGAGTGTTAGAGTTTCCTTCGGAAATGTTTATGTTGAATACTTGTGATATATTGGGGCAGTTTCTTGGTTTTATATTTTTCATTTTAATTGCTGATCATTACCCCTCAGCTTTGCTCAACTGTGGACCATGGGATGTCAGAAAACATCTTGGGGCCAGTGGGTTCACACAGTTTTTTTTATGTTTTCTTGCTGTTACTGCCCATGTTAGTACCTGATGAAAGAGCCTGGTCTTGGTTAACAATCAGGTCTCATTATATGGATATCTTTACCACAGACTACTGCTCTGAGGAGCAACCTTTCCTGAATAACACAGGATCTTCTAAAATGACGTTAAGTAAAAACTATAGTAATCCATGATCTGCTGAGGTGATACTGAAGACATATCTCTTGTGCACAGCAGACCTATGCATTAATCCTATGTTCTGGGGTCTTTAATTGCTTTAAATATTTGCTTCTAGATCTGTGTTTCACACGTCTTATTTACATGGTTTATTTTTCATTTTGTGAACAAATCGATAACCAGACAGACTTTTTAACCACACTGGATTAGTTTTATTTATTCTCTTTGAACTTGATTAAAAAGCTGTCAAACATAAGTCTACATTTTATCAGCAGAATACTTTTACAAAACAGGGTAGGAGATGTGTATAGCTGGAAACATACATTTCAAAATGAAACAATATTTGATATATTCTAGACAGTTACCCTTTTGTTTATCCATGACAACTGAAACTAACCATCAAATGCATAAATTGATTCAAGTCTAGCCAAGTAATCCTAAGGGCATATGAAAAGGCTTTTTTTTAAAGGTCTTTCTAGATGAATTTAATGTAGTTCACCAATAAAGCATCCTCAGGAGCACAATACAAATGCTACAGAACATGAGATAGCTGGGGAAAGCGGGCAGATGTACAGTGTGATGAAGAATCAAAATGGATGTTACATTAAAATGAGCAGTCATGCAATGTCTTCATTTCATGTACTGCACTGAAGTCAAAACGCCAAAGTTCCGATTTCAGTCTTATCTTTCGAGGCACTGTTATGCAAATAGTGAGACTCTGTGTTTTGTTGGCTTTTTCTCTTTTTAATAATTTGTTTAAATGTATTAGATTCAATCCTTCATTTGAATTTGTGCTGTAGGAGGACTGATTATTCATCATGTATTTAACTTTCAATCCATATCAAAGAGAAAGGTAAATTACACTCAAATTCCCTATAAACTCTGCGGTATCTTTTTTAATTTGTTGCATTTGATATACATATTTATTCCATTTTCTACCAATCTCCTCAATTACTCTTTGTCTTTCTGTGCCATTGCATATGTTGGTAAACAGCATTTTCTATGGTCCATGGCCATATGCTGTATGCTCAGCTTGTAAAAAACTGACACTTGGAGTGCTAGCATAATGAAACTCTCAAAGGGTTAATGCGGAATACATATAGGCAAATGTTGACAATATTTTTTATTCCAATGTTTGAAAATTAAACACAAAATCATCATTAAGTTTTCACAAAACGAGGCATCTGTCACTTGAAAGAAAAAGAAATATTTCAGAAATATGTTTACAGAAATGTAAAAATATTAGACATCAAGACAGATGTGAACGTTTTCAATAACAGGCCCTGACTGTCAGTCTTCCTCAGAGCCGAAGATCTTGCTGTACTCACTCAGCATAAGTTCAACTATCTGATTTTGGTACAGCATGTGGACTGCCATGTTCCCTGTCTCCTTTTCAGGTCTAAGGAGTGTTGGTCCAAACACAATTCCTAAGCTTTGTGTTGACATAAGATTCACGGATTCCTTGGCTGCTATCCTGTTGACGAAAGGAAATAATTGGTTAAAAAACAGGGATGTCAAAGGAGTCGCTGTTGCATCCGAAGTATACAGAGGCACTTTCCTTTTTTGCTGACTCTCCTATCGGGGATGTTTGTTTGGTTGAGTTATTGAAAAGGAAGAAAAGAGGGAGAGAATTGACAACTTCTGCCAATCTGACAAATAATGAAAGGTGATTTAGCCATAAGATGTGTGTGGAATGGAGAGCTAAAAACCAACCTAGGATTCACTTATATGAGGGAGCAATTTTCTGCTACTTTCTGGTGAATGCCCATTATTTCAGGTGTATGTTGTAAGGGAATAACTTCTGGCCTCCTACATTTAGATACTGAAAATGGAGGTTGCCCTTTATGTTAAGATAATCAAGCCATGTTAATGGTAACAGTTCTGGTGGCTTCGGGGAAAAGTCTCCTTGCTTCCTGTAGCGTGGTCTCCTGCACTGAAAGACTTGGGAAAACATAAAAGTGCCCTTAATATAAAGCTCATATGAAACACATTCCTTCGGCTAATTTAAATCCAATAAAGTTAGTATGCTCAGAAGTGGATTGTGAAATTTATATAACTAAAAAGACTTTTGCGTGCCTTATCCTGGCACAAAATTTCTTAAGAGACACTGAGACCACATACCTTAATGGGATAACTTAGAAAATAATGGTAAGGATTATAACCTTTGATATCTTTATTACCCACAAATTATGAGAGGGGGACCATTATTATTAAAAGTTGATCTTTTGTCTGTATTAAGACTTAATATTCTTGTGGAAATGGCATTAAGGTTTGAGAAGCCTGGACTAAGAACAATATAGGTTTAATGGATGGAGTTTAGGTAGGCAGTTTTGCATAAATCTCCGCAGAGCTGTGTGTGAACTAAGTAAAAATCAATTTCCTTTCACCTTCCAGAATATCTGAAATATCCTAGGCTGGAAGGACTAGTAAGTGAATATACATTTGCGTTACAGCAGGCTAAACTATAAGTGAAAGAAACTTCATGAGACATAGATTCAGGTAGTTGGTGCATTGCCCAGCACAAAAGTGTCTTCTTGTGGATTTCTGCCAATCTTGTAATTTACCACATTCCTTGAACATTGATGCTCATGGATTTTTCCATATTTAAATAGAAAACATTACTTAGTTCTGCCTCATGCTTTTAACTGTGGTGTCCATTGCACAAAACACTCTCCATATGGCACTAATCAGATTGGCTTAATTATTAGTTTCTTAAAATATATCATCTTTATTATAAATTAAAAAATAATTATGTTTCCTCTGTGGTAAGATTAACATATCATCACTTAGGAGTCCAAAAAGTCTCAGAAGTTAGTAGTTCCGTTGCCAAATGACTGCGTGGGTTTCTGATGGACGTCACACATATTTATCACAATTAAAAAAGTTTGAAACGAGTGAAAACATTTTCCTGAATGCCACTTATGCAGAAGGACGTATAAGGAGCTTGAGTTGTCTCTGTGAGAAGAACTTGTTTCCGCTGAACTTATTACAGGGTAGATGTTGGAAAACTTATGAAGTATTTTCAGATGACACAGACGTAGTGAGAGATGGGGGGTTCACCAGGGGAAACATCATACTGAGAAGCTGTACATTGTGTAATATTAGAGATTAATTTAGTACTAGCCATGGCTTTGCAGTGAGGTGGCATTGATGATGGACAGCTGGATGAGAAACAGTTTGCAGGGAGGCAGTAGACCATAGATGAGCAGAATCAGGGAAAAGAATGGTGGTCAGATATAAAAGGCTTGATGAAATGAAAGAAGAGGAGGGATCTGATTGTTCTGTAAAATTCAGAGCAAGGTCGTAGAATCAGAGTATCAGAGTCATTTTTGGAAAAGACCTTCAAGATCATCAAATCCAACTATCAAGAGGTTGTTTCTGATGTGAACACAGAAAGTAGAAGATGTATGGCTAATCCCTGTGCCCTCATTTGCCATCTTTACGAATGAAAACAATTCCCCTTGCTTTCCCTGGAGATGCCCTCCTGCATGCTAAGTCCTGTTTGTGCTGCCAGCCATGGTCTGCAATCACTTAGGTCTCATGAAGTGAGAGTATGGCATAAACCTTGATGTTTGTGGTGTGCACTGGCAATTCAAAGGAAACTGGAACCTGTTTTGGTGCACTGGTATGAAGCATGAAAATACCCACCTATGTATGAGGCCTCTAGAACCAAGGTTAGTGAAATAATTACTGCGAGTATAAAACCTCTTGAAAAGTCTTGATGTTTTCTCTCTCTTCTTGCAATTGCACTTATTTTGATGATCATAACAACAACAACAACAACAAAAATGTATAAGCCAAACAAACCGGAATACTTTCCAAGAAAGTTTGAGTAGTTAAATGATTTGTAGCAAAATACTGGAGGGAAAAAAGGAGGGAATTTAATCCAGACTGAAGAAAATAAATATGACTTCAGGACCTTTTGCCATTTTAAATTACAAATATTTACCAAAGAAATTCTATTACTGCTGTTTTTTCATCTGTCCACAAAAGAAAAAGAAAATATATATATATATATACACAATTACAACATTTACTGTAGCTACTAAGTTAAATTCTCTCGTTAAGAAAAACCTTAAAAAATGGGCAAGAATTCCTTTTTTCTGGCACACATAAAGAGCAGAGAGTGATACACCATTTGTAACATAAGAAGTAAAAGGAAATGGCAGAGCTACGTCTTGTCAAGCCCAAATGAAAGGAGCAATGATCCATCAATTTCAGAATTTTTTAGAAACAATCTATAATGCAGCACTACAGATATCGAAACCATATCAAGAAATTGCAGGGCATTATGGTGTGCAAAAATTCCCCCCCCCCCCCCAATAAGTGAGCTGAATTCCTAATATCAAGAATGATGTTGGTCCTTAAACATTAGAAGCCAGGAAACAGAAAGTACAGATCTCATTATTAATAGTAATGAAATTAATGATGTATTGAAACAGCAGAAGTGTCTGATAGGAGGACTCTAGTGTCAATGGCAGATATATAAGCAAGAATATTTAGAATTTATGCTTTGGCTGTTGCCAAGGCAACTGTGAGCTGGAAAGCGTGTGACTGAGAGCAGGGCAACCCTACAACTGAGAGGGTCATTGTATGGTGAGTTTGGCTTTCTAGTTTCATTAAATCTACACTTTTCAAACTCCCTAAATAAAATTGTTATTAATTTTGACGTTCGGAAAGCACACTGGATTATTACTTCAAACAAGCTAGGTGTTAGGAAATGGTCTTCATCCATCCCTGCACTGTAGAAATGACTGAGGAGGGGAAAGCATTTCAACAGTGAGTGATTCCTCACCATCTTAATGTTCCTACTGCACATAAATAAATAGATAAGTCAGCGTCTTTAGGGAGGAAAATCCCATTTGGAAAGGAGCTGTCTGAATGCAAGCTGAAGAATGTTTGGGAGTAGAGCTGCCCTTTGCTAGCTGAGATGGGAATGGTTCGCTCCAACTTAACTACTCCTTCACTTTTCTAAATTATATTTAAGGGTAAATTTTCACTAGGATCAAAGATCCTGCTGCTCTTCCATGAAATAGAAATATTGACTAAGGACAGCGCATTACAGAATGATGGTGATCCCTAATTGTGAGAAACAGACTGGAGAGTAAGAAAGAGTCATGTGATAAATACTGTGGACCAGAATGACAAGTGTAGGAAATGAAATTCAAGGAACCAAGGAATGAAAGTAGGTTTTCTTGTAAGAACCTTGTCCATCAGCATTCTGCAGAATATTTTATTTAACTAGTGAATTTGCTGTGATGAGGGATCAAAGCTAAGATCTAAACAGAGGTCAAGAAAGATTTAAGATACATGGTTATAAGGAATACTACACAGAAAGGAAAAAACGTGTTTATGACATCCATTCTCTTGGTATAACTACAGGATTAGGGCTCTTTCTGTGGGTTTTGTACCTTTGTTGCACTGTGCTAGCAACAACTAGCCAGATGGTTTTATCTGCAAATTCCTATGTTTTGCCTCAATGTGTCAAAGTCTGCACATTCCTTTGATTTGCCTTACTAATAATTATCCTCAAATTATCCAATATCTGTTTCCTATATGTGGTCAGAGATATGGAAATACGATGTTTTATCTTCAGAGCTCTGACCTGGGGATGCCTCAGCTGCCTTGTCAGCTGAGTTTACTCACCTCAAATATCACTGTCTTAACAGACCTTATCACCACAGGACGATGGGATAGTTTTCATGTAGTAGTTGTCTGATTTTTGATATTGCCGAGCTCGTGATCAATTTGAACATGTTAATATCTGACTTTTACAATGAACAACATTCAACTCAATGTTTTATGTTACTCTCCATCTCATTCACAGGTTTTAAAAAATAACAGGTATTACATGCTTTAGAGACAAGGCATTTGGGGAGAAATCATCCAAGCTTGAAATAAAATCTTTATTGAAAGCAATTCTATATCCATGCCAGTCAGATGCTTTGTATGATCAGAAGAGATATCCCTGGGGAAAGCTCGGCACAGTAGACAGGGTTGATTACTTGGACCTCCTGTCAGTTCTTAACTCACTGAAAATGGCTGAGGCATTCAGTACAACTTTGTTTCCTTTATTTGGAAGTAAAGTTAATATACTTACCTTAACTGTGCCAAATGTACTGGAAAATAACCTGATAATAAAACGTACCATCCTACTAAGTGATAATGTCTGTGTGTGTATAAGCACATTTTGGCTGGGCTTATGCAGATGGGTTTTTCAGTGTTAAAAAGGAAGTGTGAGTAGAAAATGATGCACAGATAAACTACCAGGTTTCTTCTGAGTGTATATCCTTTCCTTGTATATCCTGCTACACACTTTTCTGAGATACAGAATAGTACTGCAACATCATTTTCTAATGTAGACTCAGTTCAGTTCAGCAACAGCGGTTGTTCTTAATTCAGAACGTAAGTGCTTTTTGTACTAAAAAGACAACGGAACTGCAATATTTGACAAGCAACTATAGGTGTCCTTTTATAACTGGTCTTTTCAGGGATATCCATTTCCCCAGGAACTATGTTGCCAGCTTAGGACAGACAGCAAAGTACACCCACCATGGAGGAAGAGCGTGTGGCCCGTGCACTTCTTAACCCATCTTGAGAGACTTACTGAAATAATTGGTGGTTAAGTGAGCCTCTGATGCCATAAGCTCTACTTATGTAAACTGTTCAATTCATTGCACTGCAATGTAGATAAAATTAAAATTTAGCCATAAATTGGGATTCTTGATATTTTATGAATGCAAACTAAACCTCATTATTATTTATGTCCTGGCTTTATGGATGATTTGCTCAGTTGTATTATAGTGGTATTCACCAGCTGATGAAGCTAAGAAAAAGGAAACATTATCAGTTGAATCCCTAGCTTGTTGTTTGTGAAATCTGTATAGCTTGTTTTGTGTTCGGGGGTGGGGTGGGGGACTTGTGTGTGTAGCTATAACCTGAGGTTTGTGCTTATTGTGGAATTCTAAAACACTAGAGTGTCTGCCCTTTTACATGGGATTTCTTCTGCGACAAATGTACAAAATGAGATCACAGTGGACTAGTTTGAGGCTACTTTCTTCTGCCAGTGCAAAATGCCAAGGTACTCTTTCATCCACAGGTTACATTTGAAACAATAGCTAAGTCTGGTAATAAAAAAATCAGGTCAAGGTGTATGATACCTTAAGAGAGGGGTCAGAAATGGTTCAGACATACTTAAGAGCTTTCTTTCACTGAAAATAGCCTCAATGGCTTCTGGCCTACAGAAACTCCATAGGCTTCCTGTACTCTGCAGCTGTGGGTTCAAATTACATTTCTTTGGGAAAAATCCCTTCTCCTCGGTTGCACTGGGGCAAAAGAATGAGCCCTTAATGCGGTCTTCTTCTGCAGACTAAACTTTAGAGCTGACCAGTGAGTGGCTATATATAGGATCTGGACAGCTGACAGGGACACGGTGGAGAACAGGCTTCCTCAGGGGATCCCCTGCTTGTCTTACAACATGAGCTGTGCCCTGGACAGACTGCCCTGGAGTCCAGCCCAAAATGAAAATAAGAAATAAGCTAATGCTGAAGATCGGTTGACAGCTGGCTGAATAAACTCTGAAAAGATGAAGAAAAGCATTTATTCTGGCTTACTCTAGTTTAATGAGAGAACAGCTTAAAATAAAGTTTTTTCACCGTTGGGTGAACTTTGCTACCTGTATGACATCCTTTCTGGCAATCACATGTGCTCTTTCCTCTGCCCACACCCAACAGAGTACCTTTCGTGTGGAGAAACCCCTTTATTCTCCAGGTGTCTGAGATCAAAAAGCATATTTGTTTGTCCAAGGAGACACAGACAGAATGTAGGGTCCTAGATTCATAACATGCTTTGGAGGAGCTTCCCTTTTTCTCCTCATGGCCTCCACACCAAGCTTCATGAAAAAGACAAGGGTGGATTGCTACCTGCCTTGTGTCAAAGAGAGCCTGAAACCACTCATTCTCCTACCTGCCTTATGTGGCATCATCAGGAAGCCTGGGGAAGTGGGAACCACAGGTCAGGTGTGCTCTCCAGTTGTGTGTTAATAATTGTTTCTTGCCAATACATGGGCAGTTCTGGGAACAGAAAATTGGCCCGCCATTGCTGTGTGAGCAGAGGCACTCATTACGAGTTAGAAATTCATGCCAGGGATTCTTCTTGGGCTTAGGACTATGCCATGTGCTGAAGTTCATGCCTCGATGAGGTGCCTGCCTTTTACTCAAAGGGCCATAACTCAGTTCTGCTCTAGGAAACAAGCTTGTGGGAGTGCAGTAGTTCTTGTATCATAAAGAATCATCTTGTGTCAAATAAATGGATTTTGACTTTTATGAGCAGCATCTTTTCACATGATATTCCCTCATACTGCAGATGTTCCAGGAACTGACCCAACTGGGCAACTTGTTATGTTCTCCATGTACTGAGGGTGTACTGCCCTCTCAGTTTGTTTCGGTTTTTAACATTTTGAGTCTGAATGAAAGTTTGTTCTGACTAATGTTTACATGACTGGAAAGAGGAGGAGATTGCCTATCACAGTTGCTGTCAAGCCTTGGTACTTGCAGTTTGAGGACAGCAACTTCCTAGGAGTCAGTTGGTGCCTATTAACTTCCATAAGAAGTGTCTTAGACTCCTCTTGCTGCAGCTCTGCTTACAGTGCATTTGTTCTTGTCCTATCTAACACCCATGTAACAGCAAATATATCTCAAGCAACAGCGAGCTCCTCTCTCTAAAGCCCCACCACCACCTCATGCAGGCATGAGTCTTAACCCTGGGAAAAGAATTGGAGAGAACAAAGCCACCCATGGTGGACATTAGACAGATACTGACACGCTTCGAGATGTTTGGATAGTAGAGAGATAAAGGCAGTGTGAGACTACATAGAATAATGTATGTTCAGACAGAAATATAACGCATAAACTCCTTTGACTGTATTTTTGTCTGGTGATGTAACTTCTGAATTTTTTTTTTGTTTGTTTTAAATTCTGATTAATTTCTGCATAACAACCAGCTTATTGTAAGGCTCAACCTGCCAGAGGTCCTAGATCTGCACGCTTTTGTGGCCTGTGTAGCTCAGAAGGCAACAGATGACAGTGTGATATGAATAAAGCTTAAACTTTTTGAATAGCTTGCTTTAAAAAATACATATTAAATGTCTTAAGCCACATTTCCTTCTAACATTAAAAATAAAAAGCAGTTAGTAACAATCTCCCTTAAATCAAGAGTTATAAATATAGAACCTTTATCATCAGCACAGCACATCCAAAAATGTCTTTGTAAAATAAATCAAATTATATGAGTTAATTGATTCCAGGCAACATCAGCAACTGCAGGTGGAAACTGAATAACAGGATGTTTATTAATGAAGGACTATTAATCAAAATTGACAATATCAATTCCTGTTTCTTTTACTTGAATTCTACCTGCAAAATCCACAGAGATATTTGCCGAATGTTTAAATAAAAATGTTAAAGCAAAGAAAACGCCAGCACTTGGGATTTTAGCTTTAGATGTAGGGCTATTTGTTTAAACAGTGAAAGGATATCCTAAATCCAATTTGACAGGCAATGCCAAAGATGCCAGTGGTAATTAATTAGCACTTAATTTAGACCACAGAACAACAGGATATGGAATTGGTGCTCAGTGCCATTTCCCCTTAGGCTTCATCTCATGAGGGTCAGGAGTATGCCTGTTGCATTGAAGGTCAGTAAATAAATTGGGGGAACACATTGACGCTGGACTTTTCATGATAGATATCCTTCACCCTTATTACTGCCTCTGGCTATTGCTGATGAGAAAAAGGCTGTGATTGTTCTGTGAAGAACGCTGTGCACAAGTCTGAGCCCAGCAAGGTAATGTTTGAACTCACGCCTTGTGCAGTGAGTGAGCTGGATGCTCTCCATGGATCGAGAGCTCTGTCAACTTTGCGTTGGGCTGGAAATAAACTTCTAACTGTAGCAAAGAAAGCCTGAGGAACGCTGACAGGCGAGAAAATTCACTAAAAAGCAGTCCTTAAGCCTGCAAGACTTTTGAGCTCAGCTTTAGATTAAGCATAATTAAAATCAATGTAAGATTTTAAAGTGAGGTTAGAAAGTAGGTCAGCAAGGGAAAAAAACCATTTCCTTATTATCCTCTTGTCTTTGTCTTAATAATATTTGATATTCCTCCATAAAGCTAAAGTCTCTTAATAAGTTGGATTAATGTTTCTAGCAGTGTTTTTCTGATGGGGACACCAATGCTTTGACGTACCATGCTCAGTAGTGGACAAACAAAAAAAATATGCTGTAAAAACAAAGCAGAGCCACCAGTTCTGCTGGTAACCCAGGCATTTTACTGAGTTGATGGAAGAGACTGCCTTTCTACAGCACATCCAAAGCAGTGGAAAACACAAAGGAAACCCTATGGAGCCTTGTTCACAGATGCACGTAAATTGCATTGCTTGGGTTAGATTTAATGGCAAGAAAAACAGAAGGATGATGAGAGTTAATATTATAGTATGTTGACTCCTCCCAGAAAACTTAGTGCCTCTGCCAGCCAGCACCATGCATTTCTTCCGTAATCTCTACCATTCTTTCTAAAGAGCAGCTCAGGGAGAAGTGTGCCTGCAAACCCTAACTATACTCTACTAGCACAATTTTATAAGCCTTGTTGCTGGCAGAGCTGTTTGTGTTGCTACATTAAGAAAACACTGAGTTACACAGAAGTATGTGTTCAAAACATTTATTTTGGAAGCCTCTAGTTAACAGTTATTTTAACTTTGCTCACTTCATCACACCCTTTGCTGCATCTCTCTTGACAGTGAGTTAAATTCTGATTCCTCTGAAAGTCAGTGACAAACCTCCCAGAGTACAATGGAATCCAAATTCCACGTTGTGTAATATTAATTTTCTCATTTGGGATGATATCTACTTTTACTGAGTAGAGTTATTGCTGTGACTGTGTTCAATCTGTAACCTCTTGCAGCTTTCAATTATAGCACTTTTATGCAACAGTAATCCAGTACAAGCTCAGCCCTGGGTACGACAAATTTACTTTCTGACTTACTGCTCTAAAGTGACAACTGGCTGGAATTTTGAATGGAAATGATAAACTTTAGCCAACCTGCTCAGAAATTCATCTATTCTGGAGAGTCCAGAGCTTCCTGTGCAAAACTTAGTCGTGTTTTGCTCGCAGCGCATTGTTTTTGTCCAGGGTTGGGAACAAAATCATTCAGTTTTGTGAGACAACCAGTATTTTTGGTGTGGAAATTGGAGAATGTGGCAAAGAATTCCACAAAAGTCAGGGAACAAACTTTTGCTGATAGATTCCTTATCTGTGAGGTCTTAAATATGCAATTACTTCATAAAATGTTTTCTTTCCTGTCCTTTTAAATCTGTGGAGCCCTCTGAATATTGGCCTATTAATTGTCCTTAATCTAAAACCTACTCTTTTTACACACTATCACCATCTTTTTCTTTGAAATAAAGTCTTCCCGACCCAGTGATTTGCCCAATAGAGATGATTTTATATGGGATCTGACCTCAACCAGGATTCCTACTCGTTCATGTTCAGCTCTGAGCTCTCCACAAGCTACGAGTGCAACATATATGCACTTCATTTGTATCAGATTTGAAAGATGCTTTAACATGCCTCCCAGCACCACGATTGTTTCAGCACTGATATTGAACACGAGTAGGATGAATATATCTCTTAAATGCACTAGCGAGTCACTGCCGTGAGTCTTTGATTTCTTTAAACTTATTTACATTTTACTTGCCCTTAAGCAATGAATTTACCATGTCAGCATTGTCTTTTCTACTTACACTTTGTCTGTCTTGTCCACTCACCTTAGCTTGATGCTTATTTTTTGTGCACGTGTATAGTCCATTGCACTAAATGCACGAACTGCCTGGAGTGCAGGATTTTCCATATATTGTTTCTTTTTAAGATGCACCCTTTGTAGTACTGAAAGTTCTGTGATATTTCCTAGCTTTAGCCAGGCTTTTGCTTTCCTTATTTGTTCCTTTTTAAATAAGTCAAACATTCTTTCACATGCATACTACTTGCAGATGACTGTTGAACTAACTACCTTACACTACTGCTTTAGTTCCCCATGTAGATATCTCTGCTTCTCTCAATTGCTTTTCTTTTATCTTGGAAGCTCTTGTACAAAACATCGTTCACTTCAAATGATCAGGCTTGCAATTACCTGCTTCTGTCTGACCCTGCCCCAAATGAAAAGTTAGAAAAGCTGGTGAGGAGACATACAACTCACTTAGTACTCCTAACCAAGACCATATTTGACACACTTTGAAGGACGCAGAAACCAGAGGTTTGTTGATGTTTGTATCATGGGAAAGCCACCACTCTTGGTAGATCTTGTTCAGAAAGCAGTGTCCATATCAAATCGCTCAGTCATAACTCAGCTGAATAAAATGACTCAAGGCACCCTTTCACCAAGGCAAAAGATACCTTATGCCATATTAGGGGATATATTATGATCTTAATAGATAGCACATGGTCACAACATTTTTGGAAAGCCTGCTAAGTTGCTGAAAATACTGATTCTTTAGAACATTCTGTTAGTATGACAGAAATCTAAAAGCTGCTCTCAGTTCCATCTAGTTGAAGACAATTCCGTGGAATTTAAAATGATGTTATGTGCTTTGCTTTATATAATTCTAGGAGTACATCCCATGAGAATGCTGCATTGGTAAAAAAAAAAAAATTACTCATCTTGAGTAACTGGGAATATGAGTATGCCACTTACAAATACATATGAAACTTGCAATTGAGGATGGACTAGGTTGGGTCCCCTGCATGCCTGGGGGAGTCCAGGTGAGATCATGGATAATAACAATGTCACTTGTGTTTATTTGAAAAGGGAAGAACACAAAAGACTCCTGGCCACCTGGTCTATCCCTGCTCCTCCCTCCGCTTTTCTGTGCCAACAAACATAATGAAGCATTTCTGTGAGGTATTCCCCTTATCCATCCTTTCCTCCTAATTTTCTCAGCCCCACTCCTGCCCCATGCAGAACCTCCGCTGGGGTGCAGCTCTTCTTGCTCCTCTTCCACAGTGTGATGGTGACAGGAATGTGGTGCAGAAACGTTTTGGAAGACCACAGTAGAGCTCTGGAGAGGATGTGGCAATATCATCTAGTGATGGGGCTGAGACTGGTGTAGAAGCCCTGACTTAGAAGAAGTGACTAGTGGCATCTTGTGGACCAGGGGAGGAGGCAAGGAGTCACAAGCTTCACTGGAGTTCGCCACTCCACAGATTTCTGATTTTACATTGCACCATAATGCATAATGTACAGAAAGATAAATATTTTCCATTCAGCAACATCTTGCTGCATTTTCATCTACATCTATAATTTTAATTATAAAGTGAACATAACCTGTATCAAATTATGATTTTGTTAACATATTGAACGAGGACAAGAAAAATAAATACCAGACTTTATACTGTACAGACACATGAAGGTATAGTAAAAAAATCTGGTTTCCTTGACCACATTGTCATAATATGCATATATAACTGCTTATTGAATCCAGGCTGTGTAGACAACAGAAAGAACACTGGCTCCATACCATCACAATGCATGCCCACAACAAAGAGGAGGAAAGAACAGGCTCTTTCATTGTGTGTGTCTAAGTATTACCAACATAAGGGCTAAAAACATTACCTCTGTCTGAAGTGTATCTATATATCCATGCATAAGTTATTAAGTGGGCTCCCTGAGCACAGTTGCTGAAAATATTAATATATTCAAATTATATTCTAGCTACTGAAAAAACAGTAGATCAGACAAATGTATTAAAATCTCTTCAGACAAAAGGAGTCATGTTATTTATAAAGTTTCTACCCTCCCTTACTGGAACACAAGCCTTCATTGTATATAATATACGAGAATGCAAGATGATCCTTCGATGTCAAAATGTGGCTTCAAGTTTGAATGTAATCATAAAACAGTGACTCTAATGCTTGCCATAAACAAATTGTCACTGGTATTATGTAACTTAGACTATTCACAAAGCATAAAAGAAGGGAAGAATAAAAGGTGGCTGCCAAACACCGTGGGCCCAATCTGATGGTTGTGCCAAATTGCGCTTGCGGACTGGGAATTGCAAACACAGCGTGGAATTCAGATTTGCACTCCCCAGTGCTTGGGCTTGCTCCTATGGCTTAAATTAGAGCAAGATAAAGGCTTTTTCTTGAGTCAGTTCAGACTGCAAGCAACAACCAGTGGCTTCTGCAGCCTCCTTTGCTCATTTTTTCCCAGAGAGAAAGCAGGATAAATGTTCCTATATTTCTGTAGGATGCGGTTTTGGATGGAGTGGCCAACTAGAATACAAAAAAGTATAGCTAGTCCACACAGCAATGCAAAAGCAAGCACCTTTCCCAGATCTGGTTTGCTGTCTTGTTCATTTTAACCGGGATGTGTGGTACCACCTCATCAGGGTGACACCTTCTTGTGAACTCCAGGCAAGATGGCACAGGAGCATTGCAACAGAAGAAAGTACATCATGTCAGAAGACCTTCTCTATGAGCAACAGTTACTCAGTCAGAGAGACTTTTCTTTATCTCAGGCTTCAGGACTAATGTATATCCAATTTACACAGCTTTGAATGCTCCTGATGGTTGTGTGAAGGGCCTTTATCAGGACAACCACTGAAAATGTTTTTACCCACCTCCTTTTGATTTCATTTTCCCCCTTCCTTTTAAAAGTAAAATGACTTTTTCTTTTTCTTTTTTTCTTTTTCTTTTTTTAATCCCAGCCTGAAATAATTGTTTGAGCAGAGATACTGGTTTAACTCATTATGAATTATTAGTGGAAAAGTGGGTCTCAGAAGTATGTTGCATCTGAAATATTTTTCGTCACTTGAACATGTGCCGTCCAGAACTGGCCCTATTCTACCAGGCACTGGGAACAAACACTTCGCATTCACAGATGCTCCTAATTTGGTGTGGTTTAGAGTGTAATTTAGATCAAACATATCCATGTAAATGAGTCAGGGTTTCTTAATTAGGTGCCTCTAAAGAAAAAACTTGGACCACATCAGTAGGTGTGGGTGTGGTGCCCACAGTACTGGAATCTTTCTATAGACGGAGCTTAGTTTTGTTCAGACACACTGTAGGTTTTTCTTTCCTTATTTTTTTTTCCTCCTTTTTCTTTCTTTCTTTCTTTCTTCCTTTTTTTTTTTTTTCTAAAGCCCAATAATAAATCTGCAGATGGCATAGACATAAAGACGCTACTTCAGAGGAGCTGTCTAAAACACTGTCTCTTTGGCAAATGCCTTAAAGTAGGTCATTCTGCAGTGATTTAGGTTTATATTTCATTGCCAGCTTTTTGTTCCCATTACAAGTAGAGTGCATTCCAGTCCACAGATTTCCTCTTCATTTTTCTTCCGATTGGCTTTTATTTACAAGAATTTGTAGATCTTCATAAGAAAATGAATGGCCAATACACTGTCAGAAGTACTAATCGTGCACTTGACCACGAAAAGAGATGTATGAAGGTGATAGCGTGGAAATGTTGGTCTGTAAAATACCGTTTTCTGAGAGCAAAAAATGTATTGATTCTCTCAGCACGGCGATTGAAATGATTGTTGCATCTTTTCCAATGTGTGAAAAATAATTTGCTCTGATGTCATTTCAGAAGTCTCATAAAGCAGGGGCATCTATCGCCCTAGTTGCTCAGGTATTTGATTTTTGTTTGCTGTTGTTGTTTTTTTTGTTGTTGTTGTTGTTTCTAATATATATAGTTGTCACTGAAAAGCATGTACTTTATGGCTTATGAAAAAAGTAAAAATCAAATAATCAGGGTCTGTTTTCCCATCAAAGTGCTGGGGGATTTACATGCCAAACTTCCACCAGCCTTAATGAATTACCCGCATAAATTCCCTTTCAATCGATAGTAGAATAGATCCTATTGTGTTATATTAATTATTTTACACAGAACACTGACACTTTGGCATTAAAGACTTTTTTTTTTAAGTTTCAATGAATATCTTAAGAAGCTTCAAGACTATTATTTGTTTGGAAGCCTTGTTGTGAGAAAAATCCTGCATCTTTAACCTGAAAAAAAATGAAAAGTACTGCAATTTACCCATTGATGGCCTGGTTCTGGACATTAATGTGTTACAGCTCAATCTCTCAAAATAGAAAAATAAATAAATAAAGTAGGGGGGGGGGGAAGCCCTTTTTGTAATGAACTGAGCATTTTTAATTTTCACCAACAAAACCAATTGAGTTGAAAAGAACGCTCACCCCGAGCAATATTAAGAGGTTACAAAATCTCATAAATTAACTTTGCCAGTGATATTTTACTGAAGCTTGTGTGAGTGCAAACCAGAAGCAGGGCTCCCACATGGTCTTTATTAAACGAAGAGCACTTAGCAATAACTGTCCTTCCCCGAGATGTGCTGTCCATATGCGCGCGTACGCACAGAGCGCGGATATGCATATGGCCATACGCTGGAAGACACAGAGGGGCTGGAGGAAGCTGGGAGACAGCAGAGAGTGGAAGTGAGAAGTGTTCTCTCTGTAGTCATGGGCGAGTGCCCTACTCTCTTCATTCCTCACTTTCTCCATCTACACAACTAGGATAATAAAACTTATTGACCTGAAAAAAGGAAGTTCTGAGATTTAATTAATGTTTGAAAAGCTTTTTGAGATCATTTGATACTGAGTAATGTGGAATGAACAATGGGAGCTCTTTGAAACAGGGGCTCTATCTCTCTGTATTTGTGTACTGCACCTAGCACAATGGGGCTGTACAGCCACAGAGTCAACCGTATCATAAATATTTAAATTAAAACTATGTTAATTATTTTTATCGTTCTGTTATTTGCTGATACACCAGTTCACTACATTTTGAGGCTTGCTAGCATTGAAGAGTACCAAGCATAATTATTTGTCTGATTGTTATGAAAATCAGGGTTTATATTTTTAAATACGGTCGTGAAAATAGGAAGCTCAGGTGAAAATACATTTCTAATTCCTCATCATTCTTCTCTTTAATGCCACTAAGCTGGAACGTACTCTTCAGGGAATGGGTGATCTTTGCAAACTCTCTTATTTCACATGAAGAAGGACAAGGCATGACTGCAGAAAACTCTGACACAGACACCCTCCCCCCACAATGTGAACAGAAAGAAAATGCACAAAGGTGCTATAGGAAGACTGGATTTCTTTTTTTGCCTTTAATTCAGTAACTGTTATTACTCCTATACTGTGCATGCTTTGGCCTGGTGCAGGTTTTCTTTTGTCGCTATTTAACGAGGTGACTGTTCAGTGGGCCACTATGTACTTCAGCACAGAGAAATAGGTTTAACTCTTCTCTATTCCTGCAGACTGAAGCCAAGAAGGCTACAGTAAACAGGACAAGATTTGGCCTTGGTCCACCTCCTTTCTGAAACTTTTATATAGCTGAAACAGAGAAAAGCATGTGTGCAGAAACAGCATGCCATGATATGTGTTTTGCTAGAAAGAGATCAATTGACTTCATGCAAAACTTCAAATGTTATTCAGGGGTGCCTGACTGTCTTCCTACCCCAAGCAGCTACCTGCTTGCTTTGATGACAGATGATACTTATCCTGTTCACATTTCTAGTAGTTGCTCCCTACGTTTGTAAGAGTAAGATTCAGCTTTTTTCCCTTGCTGTCCTGTGTCTAAAGAGCAACAGCAGATCCTGGGTTGCCTGATTCTGAAGAAAGGTCCTAATTCATGAAATAATTTCAGGAAGCATTCAGGAACTTTTGGTAAAGAACTTCCATTCTCTGCACATGCCTGAATATGGGCATTTTTCTTGAAGTAAAAACTGAATGCCCATCCATGCTTTGGGTTTCAGTCTCCCACAGGTTCTCTGAGGTTCCCCAGATAGACATTTGTTACATAATCCTTCCATTCCTGGTCTTGCTTTTTTCCTTTAAATAACTTTTACCTGTTTCATTTTTCTTCTTCACCCTTTAAATGAAAGACTGGTACAGTTTTTAATGTAATCTGTTCTCCTGCCATGTGAAAGAAAAGGGTCCTTCTGAGCCTAGATTTAGTATGTAAGCCTGCTTGAAACTGCTGATATAACACATCGTTTACTGAGTGAAAATCACATATGTTTGCTTCATCTTTTCTTCGCCAACTAAAATAAATAAATAAGTAAATAAAGTTTGCAGACATCCCCTACTTAGTATTGCCATACTTTAACTTTATTTTCTGATTTACCCTCAGAATTCTGGGTATGGCTGCTGGACTTGTCATCACATTGTCATCGCTTCCTGCTGTGCGGGCTATTGTGGGCTTCTTTTTATGCAAGGCTTCTTTTTAATCCAGTCTTTAATAGGTAGAAATAAGTTGCATGCAGTCTGTAAAAGCCCGTGCCTTGAAGAATGAAGCTGCTGTGTGTTGCAGGCTTTGAGGGGTGCGTGTGTGCTTCAGTTGTTCAGCTTGGGTGCCTTCTCTGCCTGTAGAGCTATGGGCATGGAGGGAGGGGGGGTGGTTTTTATTCAAAACAGATAAACCACAAATCTTGCAATACTTACTACTTTAATTAGACAGTATATTGGTTAGTGGATATGTCTTAGGTAATTAATTCTACTCTTGAGGAGGAGCTTATATCCAAAATGGATACAAACCGTTACTAGGGATGAATTTTGTCGGGGGAAGGCAGTCAGGAAAGAAATCACCATTCTCTGACTGAAAGGGCAAAAAGCCCAAATGGCATCTGAAAACGTCTCGCTGTGCTATATACTGTACAGGAAAAAATGGAGAGAAGAATCATGATATAAAAGGAGCTTCTTGGATTCAAAGGTGAATCAAAAGGAATTGGCTTCTGCCTGGACAAGGCAGCCAGATAGGCCACAGTAACAGATCCACGTGACAGACCAAGAGGCAACTGCAGAGCTCCCCAGACAACTCGCCTGAAGTGCCTGCCAAGGAGGCAGATGCTGCTGCTGGAAGAATATCTTCCACAGTTGGGCATCTGGGTTCAGTGCTTTCCACGTAAGGGAGAGTGATGGTAGCATCAGGCTGGCCCCGTCTTCCCGTTTAATTATTTCCACATCCATTTTATACTTTTGTAAATAACACGTATTATCCTGTTTTGTGCAGGAGAATAAAAAGCAAGGCGAGGGCTTTTGCCTGCAGTGCATCCCTTTTTGCAGAGGTGCCCACATGGATGTGTAAGGGCAGACTCCAGCTTGGCTGCCCTGTGCTCCAGCCTGGTCAGATGTGAGACAGCTCGGGCCTGGGAGCCGCAGAGCTGCCTCGCGGTGGCACGGGGCTCAACCTAATAAGCAGAGCAGGCTGAGATTCATTAATTTAACATTAATAAGCACAGCTTATTAGCTCAGGCACAGCACTGTGTAATGCAGCCACACAGCTCCTGGAGCAGAGCTGTGTCCTGCGCGCCAGCTCGGAGCGCAGCCCGTGGGGCTCAGCCAGGCGCCCGCAGCCGCACCTTCCCTCCTGCACGGGGGGAGAGAAGATCTGGAGCTCCCTGCAGAGGATTCTGTGCAAAAAAAAAAACCCCACCCCAACCTCCTCTAGTCTTTTCAGTTATACTGCTGGTTTATTCGGAGTCTTTGAGTCATCTGAACTCCTGGTGCTGCAGTTTGCCAACAGGTGTGTGATAGCTGCTGTGAAAGTAGGTGAGGTGCCCATCATAGAGTGCTGTGGGATCCTTGAAGTCCTCCTGACTCACTTGAATTATAGTTACGAGAGTAGATTACTGTGCACAATACTGCGTAATCGGGCAGGGATGGATTGTTCTCTGTTCAAATCCATGTGCGGAGACACTGCAAGGGTTTTGCATCATCCCATGCCCTGTGTATGGCTGCAAAATGGGAGCAGAATGGTCTGTTGCTTTTATCTGGTAGCTGTGGTTAGCTCACGCTGTCTGGGAGTAGAATCCACTTGTAAATAAGTAACAGGGAAGAGCTGAGTCCTGAGGAAGCGTGGTACAAATGTATAGAACAGAAACAGATGGGCTGCGTATAGCAGGTAAATACTCCAAGCATCCTAAACTAGAATAGGCTGTTTTCTGTAGATCTTTATTTAAAAAAAAAAAATCCTTTTTTTTCTTTTTTCTTTTTTGTTTGTTTGTTGCATGTATAAGGTGTAATGTTAGGTTTGGTCATCTTCGGGAAGAAGTACTAAAAATCTAACAGTAGCTGGACTCCATTATTTTCAGCATGAGTCCTAATAAAGCAGTTTGTTATGTTAAGCTGGAAAGGGCCATACAATAAATCTGTTCAGCTCCATATTTTCTCTTCTGTTTGAATGAGTAGCAATATAGAGCTCATGCAAAGATGGACAGTGGACTTCTTTTCATTGAATTCAAAATGCTCAGAAGAAAAGGTACTGCAACCACAATCCTCCGTGAGGCTCCATACACTACACTGAGACTTCTTGTAACTTCTGAAGGCTTGGTTTAAGAAAGATATATGGTACTGGTGTTAATCCCCGCTGCCAGGCCTTTCTCACACACACTCTCATCAGCTGTTTTGTCTGGGTTTCTAAAGAAGGATCCATCTGAAATGCATTTACTTCTGCTTGATCTGGACTGCTTCTGCAGACTGAAGCACTGCAGAATGAGACCATAGTGCAGCCTCGCTGTGGTCTGTCATTTAGGATAAACACAGCATTCTGGGCTAATACTGCATCCTCACACTGAACTCCTATGTGCCACAGAAAGTGGGGTCCTTCTACTTCTCCCATGAGAAACCCCTTGAAGGGAACCTTGGGCAAGAAATACTATCTGCACAAGCAAATACAGAAACTGCCATTGGCCTCAAATGAAAGTTTACTTAGTTTTTTCAAATATTTGGCAACTAGAGATTCCTCTGATTTAATAATATAAACAACTTGCCACTAATAATAATGCATGTATGCTTCTATATTCTCATTTACGGAACCATGGGACCACTGTGATCTGTCTTTCTCAATGATAAATTCAAGAGAACATTTCAGCTTTTCCCTATCTTTTGGCTTTTGCAATATCAATTCTGCTACTATTTCCATACCGACAGAGCAAAGTTTTCTTCTTCCCTGGGGATGTGTTTCTGTGGCACAGGAGAATGGCCTTCTTCAGAGAGACTTAGGACATCCCTGACATAATGCTCTGCAGGTTTAAATATTACATCTCTCTACCCTACATCACTGTGTGAACATATCGCATTGGTATACTTCTGGGTTCACCATGCTTGCTGCAGTGATACTTGGGTAAGAATGTGCTTATTTACACAGTACCCCATCAGCAGTAAACCAGGTATTGTGAATATATGGATGATGAAGTATTAGTAATTTATTATCTGCATTATAAGAAGGAAGTTGGTCCCTGCCCTAGCCTCCAGGAAGAAAAACAAAACAAAACAACACGCCAAATAACAGCAAAAAATCCAGTACACCAACCTTGGTCCACTTTTGCCAGTTGTTCTGTACATACACAGCTGGAGATAATTGCTGTCCCTCACAGTTAATGCTTTATAAAGCCAAAATAGACATGAAGCATTATCATCATTTTGTAAACAAGGAACCAAGGCGCAGAGAGATTAAATGATTTACCCAAGATCACACCAGATATCCTGTCAAAGCTAGGAACTGAACCTGGGTCTCCAGAGTATCTATCAAGTGTTTTAGCTATAAGATCAAAAGACTTATTGTGTATACCTGATATCTTTCCCATAAGACACAGGAACAAAACTTTCTTCAGGTTACGATAGGTGCCACATCTGATGCTGTAAGTTTTATATATGGAATAGGTCCGGTGACAGCATGTACCCACTTCTTGCACACAGGCTGTCCCCAAGAAATACTTTCCCATATTACTCCTCCATTTATGGTAATAAATTATCATCTTTCTCCAGGTAATCCCCTAAAGAAGACAATATATGCACAAGATACAGCAGATGAATCCAGAGAAAACATTTTTCAGCAAGGGCGAACTGGGTCCTTCTATGGCCTAAAATCTTTCCATCCTTAATTAAATAGGGACATTCCCACAGCTATGTGGACTTCATTTCATCTTTTCAAACGGATGCTACACAACAAGTTAAAGGATCTTTAATATATATGTTGCAGGAGAATGCAACAGACACGGTCAGCATAAAGGCATCATTAATTTCAAGTTTGGAGCAGTCTTTTATTTGGAGTCATTCGTTCATTTTGTCATTCCTGGGATGAAATGCTTCTCTGTGTACAGAGACTGCACTGGTTCCTCAATCCTGCCTAGCCCCTTCTATTTTAAAGGTTGTTTGGCTGAAA
Source organism: Cyrtonyx montezumae (assembly GCF_038088225.1). Classification (NCBI taxonomy): domain Eukaryota; kingdom Metazoa; phylum Chordata; class Aves; order Galliformes; family Odontophoridae; genus Cyrtonyx; species Cyrtonyx montezumae. Next base: position 32,268,058 of record NW_027072078.1, on the reverse strand, counting down.
AGTGATTGTGCCAAAATGGCATTAGTTAGTCCTAAAGGCAGGACAGCCAAGAGGAGAGGAACAAGATCCTACCCTTCATGTGCTGATAGGAGCACAAGACAGTTGCAGGTTTGTTTCCATGCCACAAAACACGAAAATAAAAGCCAAGGTGAACATGAGATCATGAGTTGACTTTGTGGGCTGAAACTTCTTAAAAACTGAACTCAGTGAGAGTGGAAAGCACAGAGGGATGGGTTGGACTAGATGCTATCTAGAGGTCCCTTCCAACCACTACAATTCTGTGATAAGTAGAACCTCATGGTGTAGTCTCTTTGCCTCTTTCATATCTCAGCAACATTAGTAGAGCAAAGGTGTAGTTCTGAGTCGACCCTCACTATTTCTTAGACATTCTGTGCTGTCACGAGATTCTTCAGGCAATACGAGAGCACATCATATATTTTCCTTAGTAAGCATTTTTCTGTTAATGTATGCCTCAGCATGTCTTGAGATCTATAAAGCAACCTGAGCATCAAGGACCCGGATGGTGAAAACATGCTGATCCAAAAGTCAATCCAAGTCGTTGGAGTAAGTCAGACTTCCACACTAAAACACAGTGAATTTGCACAGTTCATTGTTCTTGAGTAATTCTGATGTGTCTAACTGCACCAAAGGAAAAGCTGTTCTACATTCCAGTGGAGGAAAAACTGCTGCTTTTGCTTAGATGTACCGATTTATTGAGCAGAAATAGGATATACGCAGATATCATAAATCATGTTTCGTTTTGCCAAAGAATGTAATTATCTTTTGTATTTTGGACGACATTTCCAATAAGATTTGGACACCACACAGAGATTCCTTTTAAAATTATCAATTATTTTGTACTGTAGTTCTACTTACTTCTTTAGGTGCTCAAAGAGGACTTTCATTGTGTCGTAGTTTGGCCTAGGGAGCTTTTTTACCAGGGTCTTTACGGCTTTTATGCGAGTCACATTGTCTTGGATTTCTAAGGGGAAAAAAAGAGAAAAAAATAATTTGAGTGCCATTTTAGGATATTACTTTGCCCAATACTTCCTTAACAAGAAAAGCCATAATTAATAGATGGTTAAAAACATAATGTATCATAACTTCTGTGTTTTTAATAGAGAACAAGAGTAATTTCCAATGATTAAAAAACTCTACATCTAAAGGAAGCATTTTCTGGTTCACAGAATTACATTTTTATGCTTTTATTAGATTATTAAACTGTCAGTGTAAGTTTAATGTCTCCAAGTGTTAGTAAGGGAACCACAACTTAAGTGAAATTTCAGTTTGGAATTGCATTCATCCAGTGATCCAAATTCTGTGGTGGACACTCTTCCTATGTAGGCCCTGTTTCCTTTTTTCTCATCATAATTAAACTAGCTGTATTTATGAATTTCCATCCCTCATATTACACCTTATTTTGTTTGGAAATATCAAATGTATTCCTATTCTTCTTACTCATCCTTTCTGATTATTATTTTGAGAAACTATTCCACTGCAACTGTTTGCTAATACCAGTGGCATCTCCAAATTATAATTTCTGTAGGAAATGATTTGTATTTAAAAGTTGCATTTAGTAATAAGAGAATGCAGTACTAAGAGCTTTAGACTCTCTTGTGAGGTGCTAAGGGCATTGCTATCCTTTTTATTAAGAAAAGGTTTCCTGATTTTGCATGATTACTAGATTTGGAGGAAACGTTTGACCAGTATTTGCATTGATTCATGAGATGTTGCAACTAAAGGAAAGTTATGTATCACTGTATTTACATTTAGGAATAGATTAGATAAGTTGCCAGTAGATCTGATTTAGGGAAAATATTACTTGTTACAGGTTTGGTATAATTTTCTGATCTTACCAAGTATGATTAAATTATCACCTATCATTCTTCATATATATTTGTTTTTAATATTCATAATATACCCTGGCACCCAGAGATCTCAATCATCACTGAATCCTTGTTTCAGTAGGTGCTGCATAAGCGTACATGATGACTACTGTCTTGATACAAAGATTGCACATCCAGACACACACGTACACACACACACAGTTTTCCTGCAATTAAACTGAATTTAAAAATTAAAATTGTTAATATTCACCCCCCAGAATATATTCCTAATTCCTGCTGAGAATACTTCCAACGTGCATATATACGCATACATATTGATACTATCATTTGAAGATTTAAACATATATGGGAGTGATAAAAGCTCGAAGTAGTCCATGTATAGATATTATTTTCCAGCTTAAAAAAGAAAGAAAATGAAAGAAAAAGAATAGTTTGTAAAAAGCATGTAGTTGACAGCAGTTGCGATGAAGTTACACACACATGAAGAATACAGTGTCTGCGTATTTGACTTTTGCTCTGGATTAGAGTATAGAGGGTCTTCACTTCTGAAAAGCACAAGATCCCCCAGTCTTGAAACCCAGACATCCCTTGATTTTTCTGTGGCAAGGCATTAGTACTGATTATTTCCGCTCTGTGGAAAATGTAAAGTGGGAGTATGACTGAAGCTGACATGAAATGTGCAGAAGTGAATTTATTGCAGGAATAGGGTGAAAATTCTGTTGGCTCTTTACTTGTACATCACGGTGTGGACACGTGCTGTGATATTATTGGGTAAGTTACGTTTAGACCGGGGCTATCCTCCTGTTGCTTACTGCAACTTTTCAATTAGAAGTTATTTTTATTTTGTTCTATTTTATTTTTCACTCAGGAAAGCTGAATGGATTTCGGTGAGACCGAAACACTGAGATGTTGAAAAATTCACAAAGATAGGCTCACAGTTTGTCCATGCAGAATATCTGTGTGGAAATTTAGCATAGTAAGAGCTTATTATGTTCTTTTTAAGGAAGTGTCTCTTCACTCTGTGCTAATTAAGGAAGATATCAGGTTTGTAACCACCTTTCCTACAGATTAGCATCAGATTTAATTGTAAAATAAGGAAATAAATAAAAGCCATTTTCATTAACACAGAGACATTATTTAGTGAGATTTACAAAGATGAATAACTTAATTTTAGGTCTCAGTGTACCAAAGCCGTAAGTATTGCCACAGAGGAGAAGAGAGATGTATCTATGCGCTGAAGAATAAAATTCATAGAAATCATGCATAAAATTATTTTGCAGATCAGCCTATTTGTTAATTGTTGGTCTATTTTAAAAGAAGAAAAACAGGCAACATGTGGTAACTTTAGTCAGCATTTCTGAGCCGGGAATGATAAACACCTCTGCCTGGCTCTGGCATTTATCAGTACTGAGATATTATTACCACATAGAGTCACAGCATGGTTACTGTTATCATCAAATAAAAAAAAGAGCCAGCTAATCTTAATGGTTTGTAAAGCCGTTACCTGCACTGGTCTGACATTTATCATGATCATTTTACCACATGAGTCCTACATTGCAAAGGTATTTTATCTGGAAGGGACATCACTATGAATTATTATTTGCAGCTAGGTAGAAAATTGTATGTTGTAGATACCTTTTCTCATTATAAATCACAGTCACATTTCAACATTTCCCACACAAAGCTGCTGAGCCCAGGCTTTTTGCCATAACACTTATTCTCACTCCCTCTTGCAGTTCCATGAAAATACTCTTTCATTAAAATGGTTGATACTTTTGTTTGTTTGTTTGTTTTTAAATGCTATGCACACTTTATTTTCGTATAAAATAATTTCTTTTTCCACTTGAGAAAGCGAAGAGGACAAACTGTTCTTTTTACTCCTTTTTCTTTTTTTGTTAGTTTTTCTTTTTTCTTTTTTCTTTTTTTTTTCTTCATTAAAGCTTACTCTTGCTTCAGCTTAATGGCTGAGCTTGTCTTTACTCTTGACCTTGTTGATGGAATATTTAACAGATCAGATGCAAGATCTTATGTTTCAGTTTCAATACCTATGCATTCGCTTTCTTTCTGTAAAGCCTCAAGTCCCAGTTTCATAGTAATTTTCCTCTTTCAGTTCCCTAAGTAGGAAAGTGATTTTTTGTTTGTTTTATTTTTTTTTATTTTTTATTTGGGGGGCTGTTTCTTTACCCTGCTCAAATGGAGGGAGTAAATCTTTAAACATGGATTAGTATAAATAGCCATGGAGAAGGCATTGCCCTCTGTGCTGTGCTATGAAGCCTAGAAATACGTTGTGCAAAGGCAGAAAAACACTCTGAACAGCTGTTAAATTCTCCAGCTAAGACTAGGAAATGAAACAGACCAATTTTGATAACGTGAAATGCTATCTTTCATTATACACTGTTACTGTGAAAACTGATGCAATTCTGGGGAAAAGATTCCCATTTTTGAAAGTTAGACTCTTCCTCTGTGAAGATTTCAAAAGGAAAAATGTAGTTTTACAATCACTTTTGTAAAATAAAAGGATGAGAGGACATTTAATTCTTTTTGCATTTCTTTTGTCAAATTATAGGAAATTGTAGGTGATAATTTCAGCAGATCGAGATACTCCAAAGTGAACACAGATGGTATTCTATGCAATATTTTCATAGAACATATATTTAGAATTTGGGTTACTGTCTTTAAAAATAGGGCTGGCTTCCTTTGACAGAGCAACGCAGTGGAGATGCTCTCTTGTTTATATTTAAATAAAGAATGCATGGAAAGAACACTTAATATTATATAAGCTCTTTTGCAAATGAGCTTTGGATAAACATTTGAGCATAGAAGAAAACACGATGTGTCTGTAACATTAACAGTGGCTGGTTAAAAATGAATGAAGAAAGTAACCTCTAGCACTCGTGTCCATAAAGAATACTTAAGCAAATCCCCCTGAATCTTTCTTTTAATCATTAATTTTAAATGGACATAGATGTTTACAACAAGCCACTTTGTTTCAGAACAGGAAGTCCAGGGTTTATCTCCAATAACTCACGTTTGCTAGGAAGGGATGTATGTCTCTAACCTGACATGCATTCATTATTTTGTAAGGTACTGGAGTCTGACCCATGACCCTCCTCAGACCTGCTGCATTATTCATGTCTGATTTACTTTGTATAGTTTTACCCATTTCCCTTTACCAGGCGTTTCAGTTGCTCGTGCATGTTTAATGTTAAATGGCATTTATGGCTCACATTAATGCCTAATTTTATCACGAGCCATGGTTTCTTTTTATGCTCTCAAGCCTCGCATCTGAACTGCTGAAAAAAAACAACGATTTACGATTCTGCATAAAACATCAAACTATTGATCTGCCATCTAAACTGTTTTCTTTTTCTTTTTAATAGTGTGCTTTTCTTGTTTTCATACAGGGCTCTTCTCACCTTGTTTTGTATTTTTGGATAAGACTTCCACTGTGGTTAAAACGTCATACACTGTTGCTACAGCAAAATCTGCCAGCCAAGAGTTTTTTCCAACATTTCATGACTGATTCAGCTGCTGAGAGAAAGACAGGCTTTATTTTGGGGGGCTTTTTTGATTATTATTTTTTTTTCTTTCTTTCTTTCTCTCCCTTTTTTTTTTTTTCTTTTAAATTGGAACTGAGTGGGTTAGGTGGATTTTTGAGTGCTAATGAAATTGTGAGACTTATGGCGCGGGCTACAGCCAGCCATAGTGTGGGCAGACGCTCTGTGAGCTTCCCCACTGTGCTGCTGTGCAAGCATCCCCGCTGTTATGTTTGCTATAGTTTTAATGTCTGTGAAAAATTCCTGATGCAACTAAATTATGTTCTGCCCTCTTGTTTGTATAAATAAACACCCGAGTTAGCCAATTCATCTTGCTCTTGCCCATTTTAAAAGCTGGCCCTGTCACAGAATGCTTAACCCCAGTCCTTGATAGCTTTGGTGTTATCAGGGAGTGAACATTTGCTTAAAAGACAGCATAGTTTTGGCTTGATTTTTTTCTTTTTTTCAGGGATGTCAACTGGCCCAAACTCTTCCTTAAGTTGGTAAATCTCCATATTCTGGAAGTCACACTGGGTAAAATATACAGACTTTTATGTATATATATATCTATCTCTATATAAAAATTATTTGTAATACTTTCAGTGCCAGGATTTTTACTGTATGCAATCTAAAAGTCTCAGTTTTAATCACGTGCAGTACACCGAGGCAATAGTCTCATGAAGATACACTGTAAAATATTTTCTTGCTTTAAAATAAAATCTATAAAAAGTGTTCAAACTAACTAATGTTTGCTATAAGGAAAATAACCGATTTGTGATCTGAATTGATTTTACTTTTTATTAATGCCTCATAAATAGATGTTGCAAAAGAAAATGAGAATTGCGTGAATCCTCTCTATATGGGGAAACTGATGAGTTCATCCTGTGTGATATAAAGTGGAGTTTACAATGAATATTCATATAACTTTTGTGATCCATTAGCAAAACCCAGGACAACGAGTTTGCAACTCGCTCCCATTTAACAAAAATATATGTGGAATTAATGGGAGAAAAACGGCACTTAGAAAAGTTAAACTTTAATGCATCAAACTCCAGGTGCCGGAGTTTGAGGGAAATAACCAATAATAGTCATTTTTTACATATTTGATGGGACTGATTATGCAATGTGCAACTCTAAATGGCTTATAGCACATTGTAGCATGGTTCCATCCCATTGGCTACAGTAGGGTGCAGGCAGATGGATGACAGTGACAAGGAGAGAAGTGCTTTTGCTTAGCCGTGCGTTAAGATGCCATCCAGAAGCTCTGTGCACTGCAGACACTTCATTAGGATGCCAGGATAATGGTAAACTACCACTCAGAGTGACACCCCATTTCCTGCTTACTGAGCTCTCCAACCTCGGCAGATGTCAACAATCTCACAGTGCTACAGAGCAGACCTAACTTTCCAGGCACTTTGACTCCAATTTTTTTCCCTTAACAGTGCCATACATTACATGCAATATGTAACAGCAAGTACCAAACAGAAAACAAAATTTGCTGCCCTAATTATAACAAAGCGGCATCTGACTTAGGTACTGCATGCCCAGCGTACATACAACTGGTTAGGCAGCGTAGAAGAGGAATGATCTTTGTCAGTCAATTTTGGGGGTTAATTAGACTTAGGACTTTGATAGCTAATGGTTTGTCTGATCCCAACTGGAGTGATCGTGCTTCGACGCTAACTTCTACCAGGCGTCGGAAAAATGTGCCGAGCGCTTTCCTGGTATTTCTCCTTGCACGGGGTTTTCTGCACAGAAAGAGCAGACTTGAGCATCTGGCCGGTGTGATATTTTCTCTGCAAATGCACAACTCGAGGCCGTCACGCACCTCCCCAACAGCAGTTGGAGCCAGCAGAGAGACAGCGCTGCGACGCTTAACCTGCGCTCCTTCCCAGGGAAATACAAATAGTTGCTCATGCTTTCAAAAAAATTGCTTTCAGACACAGAAACAGCATCTGCAAGATCGCAAATTCTAATTTAATTTATTGAACCTACCAGTATGTGTTTTTAGAATCAGGAATTGTATTTATTTTATGTACATCTTTTTGTCCCTCCCTTTATTTTTATTTTTATTTTTGGCAGTACAGTGTCTCAGCGATAGTGATCTGCCCGATCTGCTTCTCCTGCCCCTGGTACCTACACAAAAGATGGGCTTTGGTTGGGATCCCCTGATCCCCACCCATGGAACTTGCTGGGGGCTTGGCAGTAGACAGCAATTCAGGTCAGAGAGAGAC